>NC_084627.1:6231421-6233921 GCF_033978795.1 Nerophis ophidion
GGTTTAAGTCTTCTGAGGTTTAAGTCGTCTGAGGTTTAAGTCTTCTGAGGTTTAAGTCTTCTGAGGTTTAAGTCGTCTGAGGTTTAAGTCTTTTGAGGTTTAAGTCTTTTGAGGTTTAAGTCTTCTGAGGTTTAAGTCTTCTGAGGTTTAAGTCTTCTGAGGTTTAAGTCTTTTGAGGTTTAAGTCTTCTGAGGTTTAAGTCTTCTGAGGTTTAAGTCTTCTGAGGTTTAAGTCTTCTGAGGTTTAAGTCTTCTGAGGTTTAAGTCTTTTGAGGTTTAAGTCTTCTGAGGTTTAAGTCTTCTGAGGTTTAAGTCTTCTGAGGTTTAAGTCTTCTGAGGTTTAAGTCGTCTGAGGTTTAAGTCTTCTGAGGTTTAAGTCTTCTGAGGTTTAAGTCGTCTGAGGTTTAAGTCGTCTGAGGTTTAAGTCTTCTGAGGTTTAAGTCGTCTGAGGTTTAAGTCTTCTGAGGTTTAAGTCTTCTGAGGTTTAAGTCTTCTGAGGTTTAAGTCTTCTGAGGTTTAAGTCGTCTGAGGTTTAAGTCGTCTGAGGTTTAAGTCTTCTGAGGTTTAAGTCTTCTGAGGTTTAAGTCGTCTGAGGTTTAAGTCGTCTGAGGTTTAAGTCTTCTGAGGTTTAAGTCTTCTGAGGTTTAAGTCGTCTGAGGTTTAAGTCTTCTGAGGTTTAAGTCTTCTGAGGTCAGTACATAGCCTTTCCTTCACCAAGAACCCTTCCTTGCCTCCTTGTGGCGGCACACAGCAGCTGATGTCATGTGACCTCAGGCTAAAAGGTGGAGGATGGGCGGGCATCAGTAGAATCCTAGCACCACACCACCACACCACCACACCACCACACCACCACACCACCACACCAACACACCACCACACCACCACACCACCACACCACCACACCACCACACCAACACACCAACACACCACCACACCAACACACCACCACACCAACACACCACCACACCAACACACCACCACACCACCACACCACCACACCACCACACCACCACACCAACACACCAACACACCACCACACCAACACACCACCACACCAACACACCACCACACCACCACACCACCACACCACCACACCACCACACCACCACACCAACACACCACCACACCACCACACCACCACACCACCACACCACCACACCACCACACCACCACACCAACACACCACCACACCACCACACCACCACACCACCACACCACCACCACACCAACACACCACCACACCACCACACCACCACACCACCACCACACCAACACACCACCACACCACCACACCAACACACCACCACACCACCACACCACCACACCAACACACCTCCACACCACCACACCACCACACCACCACACCAACACACCTCCACACCACCACACCACCACACCAACACACCACCACACCACCACACCACCACACCAACACACCACCACACCACCACACCACCACCACACCACCACACCACCACACCACCACACCAACACACCACCACACCACCACACCACCACACCACCACACCACTGCCCCATTGCCAAGTGGGTAATCCTGGGAGGGGACTCTGGCTAGGAGAGAAAACCCCAAAATGAAATCTGCATTTGGGGACAGGCATTGGCATGGAGGATACCAGGTGGGTGCAGAAGGCCAACGAGATCCAGAACCTTTTAGACGGCAACAACACCCAGGACTTTAATGATGCCATCAAAGTCCTACATGGCCCAAGGAAGCGGACACTAGTCTTTGTCTGCTCAGCTGATTGAACAATTCCTTTTCAGGACCGCCACGAGATCCTTGGCTGTTCCTCAAATGACTTTGAGGAACTCCTCCACCACACCAACCCTGTTGACACCCTGACTACCTTATGGACTCCCAGACCCGCCTCCAATCAAGCACCTTGACTCTCCACCACAGGACTGGGAGACCCGCCAAGCCGACAGGGGCCTGAAAAACAACAAAAGGACTGGACTGATGGCACCCTGGCAGAGGTCTTTGAGCATAGCCAATATCTTCTTACAGGTCACCTGAGAACCTGCCCCAGGACTGGAAGGAGGCCAACATTGTGCTCATCTACGAGAACAAAGGTGACAAAGCAGCCGTGGAGTTTCTCTTCTTTCCATCGCAGGAAAAGTGCTGGCAAAGATCATGTTGAAGAGAACACATCTGCTCTCCCGGAGACCCAATGTGGCTTCCGGGAGACCAGATCCACCACCGACATGGTCTTTGCCTCAAGGCAGTTACTGGAGGAGAGCAGAGAGCAGTGCAAAGACCTGGGTGTGGTCTTCATGGACCTGGGTGTGGTCTTCATGGACCTCAGGACTCCGTAAACCGGGAGCTGCTCTTAAAACAACTGTCCAGACTTGGGGTACCACCCAGGTTTTTCTCCATCCTGCAGCAACTGCATGATGGGATGCAAGCCAGAGTCTTCACTGGAGAACTCAGAGTTCTTCAAAGTAAATGTTGGGCTGAAGCAAGGTTGTGTCCTAGATATACATGT
>NC_084627.1:6238921-6248921 GCF_033978795.1 Nerophis ophidion
GCTGTGAATAATGTGTCGATCAGTTAGTGATCAGCTGTGAATAATGTGTCGATCAGTTAGTGATCAGCTGTGAATAATGTGTCGATGAGGAAGTGAGCGAAGCGGAGAGATGGGTCGTCATGGTGACGGTCCAGATCTACCTTCCTCCTCTTGCGGGCCTGAGGGTGGTTCTGTCCGTCCTGAGCCTTGCCCAGCAGGTCTGGGAAGACCAGAGGTTTGAGGGAGCGGGAGCGGGGGGTCCGGGGGTAGCGGAAGGGGGTCCATCATGCGGAAGTCCCTCCCGTAGCGCACCGTGCACAGAGAGCGAGAGCGCAGGCGTCCTGCTGAGTGCAGACTGTTGACTCCGATCATGACGTCACTGCCGGGACGCTCGCTCGCTGGCTGGCTGCTCGCTGGCTGCTCGCTGGCTGCTCGCTGGCTGCTCGCTGGCTGCTCGCTGGCTGCTCGCTGGCTGCTCGCTGGCTGCTCACGGGTGTGCACCTGACACGCTCATGCTCACGCGGGCTGTGCAGGGGGGCGTGTCCAGCCTGCTAGCCACAAGATGCTTCCTGTTGCCGCTTCTCTCTCTCTCTCTCTATCTCTCTCTCTCTATGTTGCCACGGAGACCAGGAGGCGAGGAAACAAGGAGACGAGCTGTTGACTGAATGGCACCTTCTCCATCGCTCTCTCTCTCTCTGTTGCCATGGAGACCAGGAGGCGAGGAAACAAGGCGGCAAGGAAACAAGGAGACGAGGCACTGACTGAATGGCACCTTCTCTCTCTTTCTCTCTCTCTCTCTCCCTCTCACCATCTCCCCCTCTCTCCCTCCATGTCTCTCTCTCTCTCTCTTTCCATCTCTTCCTCTCTCGCAGCAGGAGTGTAAGAGTGGCAGGATGCACTTCCTGTCTGAGCAGCGACACTACTTCCTGTCTCTTCCTGATTGGAAGCTAACCAGGCTGCCGGTTCAATGAGGTGTTTATTGTCTGCAGACCAGGCCGCGAGGTCACATGACGTGAGGTCACATGACGTGAGGTCACATGACGTGAGGTCACATGACGCGAGGTCACATGACGCGAGGTCACATGACGCGAGGTCACATGACGCGAGGTCACATGACGCGAGGTCACATGACGTGAGGTCACATGACGTGAGGTCACATGACGTGAGGTCACATGACGTGAGGTCACATGACGCGAGGTCACATGACGCGAGGTCACATGACGCGAGGTCACATGACGCGAGGTCACATGACGTGAGGTCACATGACGTGAGGTCACATGACGTGAGGTCACATGACGTGAGGTCACATGACGTGAGGTCACATGACGCGAGGTCACATGACGCGAGGTCACATGACGCGAGGTCACATGACGCGAGGTCACATGACGTGGGGTCACATGACGTGAGGTCACATGACGTGAGGTCACATGACGTGAGGTCACATGACGTGAGGTCAGAGGGAAGCCAAGGAGCTCGAAGGCTACAACGGCCGACATTTTGGACGACGGATGAAAGACCAAGAGTGCTTGTGAACATGCACACACTTTTAAGTACACTTAGGTATTCTTAAAGTACACTTAAGTATGCTTCAAGTACATTTAAGTATTTTTAGGGTATGCTCAAAGTACACCTACGTACATTTAATCACACTTATGTATGCTTAAAGTACACTTGAATGAGCTTAAGTACACTAATGTACACTTAAGTGCAGTCAAGTACGCTTAAAATGTATTCTAAGTATGGTTAATTATGCTTAAAATACACCTAAGTTTGCTTAATTACACTTAAGTATGCTCAAAGTATATTTAAGTATTCTTAAAGTATGCCTACTTATGCTTAGAGTACACTTGAGCACACATAAGTATGCTTAAGTACGCCTAAGTATGCTAACTTTGCTTAAAAAAACCTAAATAGGCGTAAGCATGCGTAATTACACTTAAGTATTCTTAAAGTAAACATAGGTGTGCTTGAAGTACACTTAAGTATGTATAAAGCACATTTAAGTATGCATAAAGAACACTTAAATATGCTTAATTATGCTTAAGGTACACCTATGTATAATTATGTACACTTAAGTATGTTTAAAGTACACTTGAATATGCTTAAAGTACACTTGGATATGCTTAAAGTACACTTACGTTTGAAGTACACTTAAGTCTGCTTAAATACACTGAAATATGCCACTTAAGTTTAAAGTACACGTAAGTCTGCTTAAGTACGCTCAAATATGCCACTTAAGTTTAAAGTACACGCAAGTCTGCTTAAGTACACTCAAATATGCCACTTAAGTTTAAAGTACACGTAAGTCTGCTTAAGTACACTTAAGTTTAAAGTACACTTTAAGTATGCTTAAGTACGCTCAAATATGCTTGAGTGTGTCTTAGTACACTTAAGTAGAGGAAAGGTGAGGTGACATGTGACATATGTTTGACATCATCTGCTGTCAATAGCAGCTGGGAGGTGCACTCACCTGGAGGAGGTGCACTCACCTGGAGGAGGTGCACTCACCTGCAGGAGGTGCACTCACCTGCAGGAGGTGCACTCACCTGGAGGAGGTGCACTCACCTGCAGGAGGTGCACTCACCTGCAGGAGGTGCACTCACCTGGAGGAGGTGCACTCACCTGCAGGAGGTGCACTCACCTGCAGGAGGTGCACTCACCTGCAGGAGGTGCACTCACCTGGAGGAGGTGCACTCACCTGGAGGAGGTGCACTCACCTGGAGGAGGTGCACATACCTGGAGGAGGTGCACATACCTGGAGGAGATCTTTGGGGAAGTCCCGCCCATTGTTCAGTCCTTGCAGGTTGCCAACAAACTGCTGACATGACATCTTCCTGCCCACGTGCTGACCAGCAAACACACTTCTTTCACATGCTGCTGCCTTCCTAATGCACACACACACACACACACACACACACACACACACACACACACACACACACACACACACACACACGCACGCACGCACGCACGCAGGTACACACTTATACACGTACACATACACACTTAAACGTACACACACACACTTACACTCGTACACACACGCATACACACGTACACACATGTACACACGCTCACACTTACACAGGTACACACACGTACACACCCACATACACGCATGCACACATGCACACTTACACACGTACACACACACTTACACACATGTACTCACGCGTACACACTTACACAGGTACGCACACATACACACATACACAGGTACACACACACTTACACACATGTACTCAAATGTACACACTTACACAGGTACGCACACGTACACACACACGTACACACATGTACTCACACATACACACATACACAGGTACACACACACTTACACACATGTACTCACACGTACACACTTACACAGGTACGCACACGTACACACACACGTACACACATACACACATGTTCACACACACATTCCACACTTACACAAGTACACGAACGTACACACGTACAAACACACACATGCACACTTACACACACACACAAACACAGAAGTACACACACACACATTTACACGTACACGTGCACACAAACATACACACACGCTTACAGACGTACACACACACATACACACCCACACATGTACACACACACTTACACACGTGTTCACACACACATTCCACACTTACACACATATAGGCATGTACACATGTACAAACACACACGTGCACACTTACACACACACACTCACACACTTACACACATATAGGCATGTACACATGTACAAACACACACGTGCACACTTACACACACACACTTACACACTTACACACATATAGGCATGTACACATGTACAAACACACACGTGCACACTTACACACACACACTCACACACTTTGACACACTTAGGTACATGTACACACACTTGCGTACACGTACATGTACAAACTTACAAAGGTACACACACTTGCGTACACATACACACACTTAAGTACATGTATACACACTTCCGTACACAAACTTACGTACACACACACACACACTTACGTACACGTATACACACACTTACTTACACGTACACACACTTACCTACACATACACACACACTTATGTACACGTACACACACTTTTGTACCCACACTTCTATACACGTACACACACATATGTACACATACACACACACTTATGTACATGTTAACACACTTATGTACACACACTTGCGGACACATACACACACTTATGTACATGTTCACACACTTATGTACACACACTTACGTACACATTCACACACTTACGGACACATACACACTTATGTACACGTACACATACTTACATAGACATACACACACATTTCCATACACGTATACACACTTATGTACACACACTTATGTACACACACTTAGGTACACATTCACGCACTTATGTGGACATACACACACACACACACACACTTACGTACACACACACACACACACACACTTTCGTACACACACTTATGTGGACAAGCACACACACTTACGTACACACACTCACGGGGACACACACACACACTCACACACACACTTATGTACACGTGGACATACACACACACTTACGTACACACACTTAGGTACAGGTACACACACTTAGGTACAGGTACACACACTTACAGGTCCATGCAGGTCAGTGTTGAGCAGCATGAGAGCGCACGTGAGCGGTGTGCACGGCATCTAAAACAAAGAAGAGCATAAAAATGTTTGTGTGTCATTGATGACGTCATCAATGACACACAAAGTGTTTTTCTCACATTTGTATTTCTTATACATGATTCTTATACATGATTCTTATAAATGATTCTTATAAATGATTCTTATACATGATTCTTATACATGATTTCTTATAAATGATTCTTATACATGATTCTTATACATGATTCTTATACATGATTCTTATACATGATTCTTATAAATGATTCTTATACATGATTCTTATAAATGATTCTTATACATGATTCTTATAAATGATTCTTATACATGATTCTATACATGATTCTTATACATGATTCTTATACATGATTCTTATACATGATTCTTATACATGATTCTTATACATGATTCTTATACATGATTCTTATACATGATTCTTATACATGATTCTTATACATGATTCTTATACATGATTCTTATACATGATTCTTATACATGATTCTTATACATGATTCTTATACATGATTCTTATACATGATTCTTATACATGATTCTTATACATGATTCTTATACATGATTCTTATACATGATTCTTATACATGATTCTTATAAATGATTCTTATACATGATTCTTATACATGATTCTTATACATGATTCTTATACATGATTCTTATACATGATTCTTATACATGATTCTTATACATGATTCTTATACATGATTCTTATACATGATTCTTATACATGATTCTTATACATGATTCTTATACATGATTCTTATACATGATTCTTATACATGATTCTTATACATGATTCTTATACATGATTCTTATACATGATTCTTATACATGATTCTTATACATGATTCTTATAAATGATTCTTATACATGATTCTTATACATGATTCTTATACATGATTCTTATACATGATTCTTCTACATGATTCTTATACATGATTCTTATACATGATTCTTATACATGATTCTTATACATGATTCTTATACATGATTCTTATACATGATTCTTATAAATGATTCTTATACATGATTCTTATAAATGATTCTTATACATGATTCTTATACATGATTCTTATACATGATTCTTATACATGATTCTTATACATGATTCTTATACATGATTCTTATACATGATTCTTATACATGATTCTTATACATGATTCTTATACATGATTCTTATACATGATTCTTATACATGATTCTTATAAATGATTCTTATACATGATTCTTATACATGATTCTTATACATGATTCTTATACATGATTCTTATACATGATTCTTATACATGATTCTTATACATGATTCTTATACATGATTCTTATACATGATTCTTATACATGATTCTTATACATGATTCTTATAAATGATTCTTATACATGATTCTTATAAATGATTCTTATACATGATTCTTATACATGATTCTTATACATGATTCTTATACATGATTCTTATACATGATTCTTATACATGATTCTTATACATGATTCTTATACATGATTCTTATACATGATTCTTATAAATGATTCTTATACATGATTCTTATACATGATTCTTATACATGATTCTTATACATGATTCTTATAAATGATTCTTATAAATGATTCTTATAAATGATTCTTATACATGATTCTTATACATGATTCTTATACATGATTCTTATACATGATTCTTATACATGATTCTTATACATGATTCTTATAAATGATTCTTATACATGATTCTTATACATGATTCTTATACATGATTCTTATACATGATTCTTATACATGATTCTTATACATGATTCTCATAAATGATTCTTATACATGATTCTTATAAATGATTCTTATACATGATTCTTATACATGATTCTTATACATGATTCTTATACATGATTCTTATAAATGATTCTTATAAATGATTCTTATAAATGATTCTTATACATGATTCTTATACATGATTCTTATACATGATTCTTATACATGATTCTTATACATGATTCTTATACATGATTCTTATAAATGATTCTTATACATGATTCTTATACATGATTCTTATACATGATTCTTATACATGATTCTTATACATGATTCTTATACATGATTCTCATAAATGATTCTTATACATGATTCTTATACATGATTCTTATACATGATTCTTATACATGATTCTTATACATGATTCTTATACATGATTCTTATACATGATTCTTATAAATGATTCTTATACATGATTCTTATACATGATTCTTATACATGATTCTTATACATGATTCTTATGATTCTTATACATGATTCTTATACATGATTTTTATACATGATTCTTATACATGATTCTTATAAATGATTCTTATACATGATTCTTATACATGATTCTTATACATGATTCTTATAAATGATTCTTATACATGATTCTTATACATGATTCTTATACATGATTCTTATACATGATTCTTATAAATGATTCTTATACATGATTCTTATACATGATTTTTATACATGATTCTCATACATGATTCTTATACATGATTCTTATACATGATTCTTATACATGATTCTTATGATTCTTATACATGATTCTTATACATGATTTTTATACATGATTCTCATAAATGATTCTTATACATGATTCTTATACATGATTCTTATACATGATTCTTATACATGATTCTTATGATTCTTATACATGATTCTTATACATGATTTTTATACATGATTCTTATACATGATTCTTATACATGATTCTTATACATGATTCTTATACATGATTCTTATGATTCTTATACATGATTCTTATACATGATTCTTATACATGATTCTTATACATGATTCTTATACATGATTCTTATACATGATTCTTATACATGATTCTTATAAAGGATTCTTATACATGATTCTTATAAATGATTCTTATACATGATTCTTATACATGATTCTTATACATGATTCTTATACATGATTCTTATAAATGATTCTTATACATGATTCTTATACATGATTCTTATAAATGATTCTTATAAATGATTCTCATACATGATTCTTATACATGATTCTTATACATGATTCTTATTCATGATTCTTATACATGATTCTTATAAATGATTCTTATACATGATTCTTATAAATGATTCTTATAAATGATTCTTATAAATGATTCTCATACATGATTCTTATAAATGATTCTTATAAATGATTCTCATACATGATTCTTATACATGATTCTTATACATGATTCTTATACATGATTCTTATAAATGATTCTTATAAATGATTCTTATAAATGATTGTTATACATGATTGTTATACATGATTCTTATACATGATTCTTATAAATGATTCTTATAAATGATTCTTATACATGATTCTTATACATGATTCTTATACATGATTCTTATACATGAGTCTTATACATGATTCTTATACATGATTCTTATCACTGGGTGTGAGTTTTCCTTGCACTTGTGTGGGTTCTTCCAAGGATGTTGTAGTCGTAATGGTTTGCACAGCCCTTTGAGACATTTGTGATTTAGGGCTATATAAATAAACATTGATTGATTGATTGATAAATGACTTTTATACATGATTTGATTCCCAACCAGTGGAGAAGTATTCAATGGCAAGTAGAAAAGATATACTTATATGTACTTTTCATTTATTAGCATTAGTTTTACCACGTATTGAATAATACAATATGAAGTATATATACTAATACTGACTTATTACTACATAAACTGTAATATGAAATGTATATACTGTGTTGTATGTATGTATGTATGTATGTATGTATGTATGTTTTGATTGATACTTGTATTATTAGATTGCACAGTACAGTACATATTATGTACAATTGACCACTAAATGGTAACACCCCAATAAGTTTTACAACTTCTTGAAGTCAGGGTCCACGTTAATTAATTCACGGTAATGATCCATCCATCCATCCATCCATTTTCTACCGCTTATTCCCTATCTCAGCTACAATTGGGCGGAAGGCATCGTACACCCTGGACAAGTCGTCACCTCATCGCAGGGCCTCATGGTAATGATGTATGTATATATACATGTATACATGTACATATGTATGTATGTATGTATGTATGTATGTATGTATGTATATATGTGTGGATATATTAGGGCTGTGAATATTTGGGTGTCCCACGATTTCATTCAATATCGATTCTTGGGGTCGGGATTTGATTATATATATTAATTTTTCCCGATGTAAAAGGATTGTGTATTCATTCAATACATAGATTTCAGCAGTCTGCTGACATGCTGGCAGAGTAGTAGATTTTTGTAAAAAGCTTTTATAATTGTAAAGGACAATGTTTTATCAACTGATTGCAATAATGTAAATTTGTTTTAACTATTAAAGGAAGCAAAAATATGACTTATTTTATCTTTGTGAAAACATTGGACACAGTGTGTTGTCCAGCTTATGAGATGCCATGCAAGTGTAAGCCACTGTGACACTATTGTTCTTTTTTATTATTCTTATAAATGTCTAATGATAATGTCAGTGAGGGATTTTTAATCACTGCTATGTTGAAATTATAACTAATATTGATACTGTTGTTGATAATATTCACTACTTTTGTTTTGTTCTGTGTGGTGTTTGTGTCTCCTCTCAATTGTTCTGTTTATTGCAGTTCTGAGTGTTGCTGGCTCAG
This sequence comes from Nerophis ophidion, assembly GCF_033978795.1. Classification (NCBI taxonomy): domain Eukaryota; kingdom Metazoa; phylum Chordata; class Actinopteri; order Syngnathiformes; family Syngnathidae; genus Nerophis; species Nerophis ophidion. The sequence goes on from NC_084627.1 coordinate 6,248,199, forward strand.
CTTTGCTTTTGGATTGCATTGTTATGGTATTGCTGTGTAGTGGTTGGTTGGATTGATAAAAAAATAAAAAATAAAAATCGATTAAAGAAAAAAAAAGAATCGATTCTTAATCGCACAACGTGAGAATCACGTTTGAATTCAAATCGATTTTTTGCCACACCCCTAATATATATGTATGTATATGTTTGTGTGTATGTATGTATGTATGTATGTATGTATGTATGTATGTATGTATGTATGTATGTGTGTGTAAGTATGTGTATATGTATGTATGTATGTATGTGTGTATGTATATGTGTGTATGTATGTGTGTATGTATATGTGTGTATGTATGTATGTATGTATGTATGTATGTATGTATGTATGTATGTATGTATGTATGTATGTGTGTATGTATATGTGTGTATGTATGTGTGTATGTATATGTGTGTATGTATGTGTGTATGTATTAATGTATGTGTGTGTATGTATGTGTGTATGTGTGTATGTATATGTGTGTATGTATGTGTGTATGTATTAATGTATGTGTGTGTGTATGTATTAATGTATGTGTGTATGTATGTGTGTATGTATATGTGTGTATGTATGTGTGTATGTATTAATGTATATGTGTGTATGTATGTGTGTATGTATGTATGTGTGTGTGTATGTATGTATGTATATGTATGTATGTATGTATGAGTGTATGTATTAATGTATGTGTGTGTGTGTATGTGTGTATGT
>NC_084627.1:6253921-6356421 GCF_033978795.1 Nerophis ophidion
CATATAATATGTTGGAGCCTATTTATATTGTTTATTTAATAATTGTTTTGACAATGGAATGGAATCATGCCAATGATGATATTGATGGATTATTGGATGTTTCAGATAAATGATATTGATTGTTTTCAGCTGCTGACGCTCCCCCTGCTGGACAACATCCTCCTCCTATAATTAAGAAGACAGCCTTTGTCTGTCTGTCATATTGAAGGAGTGAGGAATGATATTGTTTGTTTACCACTAAATAAGTTATTTGTATTATATAGAAAGTCAACCACGGTGAATATTTTTTGTTTGTGAAAATAATTGATCAACATTTTTTGAATCTAGAAATATCTCCATGAGTGTTTATTGTGGAATTTAATGGTCATAAACCTCCTCTTCAAGGCTACTCTGCAATCTTTATTTTTATTTTTTTGAAACCTTTTTGGAACGATAGAGTAGCCGTAACATAATATATATGCCTTTATATACCTATATACATATATAACCATATATATATATATATATATATATATATATATATATATATATATATATATGTCTTGATTGGTAATACGTAAGGACATTAACACATCCGACACGTACGTAGGATTAACCGAAGGAGCGTTCAAAACAAGATGGAATAATCACAAGGCCTCCTTTAGAAACCAGACTTTGCAGAATTCTACAGAACTCAGCAAGCACATTTGGAACCTCAAAGACAATAATGTTGAATATTCAATAACATGGCAAATTCTTGCATCCAGCACACCTTACAACAGTGGTAATAAAAGATGCAACCTATGCTTAAAAGAGAAACTGTTTATTATATATCATCCAGATCTATCATCCCTCAACAAGCGCAGTGAAATCATTTCAACATGCCACCATAGACGGAAACACCTCCTAGGTAACACATGAGCCAATCACCACGCCCCTACACCTGCCTGTACCCACCCACTCTGTGCCCTATATAAACCATTGTATGTGAATGCTTCCATTAAAATCTGCTGATGATTGAGGGAACCCCTCATGAAACAGATCTGTAGAGATGAAGTAGTCTTGTGATTTTTTTCCCACACCTACATATATATATATATATATATATATATATATATATGTAGGTGTGTATATATATATGTATATATATATATATACAGTAAGGTTGTAAGAAGTAAAAGGTATGTGAGCCTCTGTCCAAGACTCTTGTAGTAAAGGTGAAGCGTGTGTTTACCTTACCTTGACAAGGAGGGGGAGGGAACCAGGCTGGACCAGCTGCTCCCCAGCTGCGAATAGTCCCGCCTCCTAGGGGGCGTGTCCTCTGAGGCGCTGCTCAGCCTTTCACTGGAGGGTGCTCGGGTGGCGTCTGAGTCTGCCATCCCTGTGATGATGGAATCTGAGAGGGTGGGTCTGTCTTGCGGGGCCAAAGGGGCAAAGGTGAGCTGGACCATGTGGCGTGCGCTGGCAGAGGGGGTCTTGTGCACGGCGGGCATGAATGAGGGCACAGCTTGGACGTTAGAGGTGAGCAGATCCTGGAGCTCCAGGCTGTCGTAGGAAGTCCCCTTAGCGCAGTGGGACTCCATGATGCTCTCAAAATGCAGGCTGAAAGTGTCCTCGGCCCCGGAGCCAGGACCCGGAACCAAGATGGGGGATTTGAGCGCCGGATGATGTTTGTCAAAGAAAGTCTCTGCTGGTCTGCACACAAACATCAGCAGTACTCAAAAGTAGTCATGACATTTTAAGACCTGATGAATGTGGCGCTCACCTCTTGAAGTCCCGGAAGCGGTCCAGTTCTTCCTGAGCTGCGTACTTTTGTCTCCTGTCATCTCCTTGCATCCTTACACTGGCCCAGCTCACTACCTCCTCCTCCTCCTCCTCCTCTTGTGGTCTCAGACAGGCCACTCCCCTGAGATGACTCCTGCCCCCCTCATCCTCTTGTGGTCTAACACAGGCCACTCCCCTGAGAGGACTCCTGCCCCCCTCATCCTCTTGTGGTCTAAGACAGGCCACTCCCCTGAGAGGACTCCTGCCCCCCTCCTCCTCTTGTGGTGTAAGACAGGCCACTCCCCTGAGAGGACTCCTGCCCCCCTCCTCCTCTTGTGGTCTAAGACAGGCCACTCCCCTGAGAGGACTCCTGCCCCCCTCATCCTCTTGTGGTCTAAGACAGGACACTCCCCTGAGAGGACTCCTGCCCCCCTCATCCTCTTGTGGTCTCAGACAGGCCACTCCCCTGAGATGACTCCTGCCCCCCTCATCCTCTTGTGGTCTAACACAGGCCACTCCCCTGAGAGGACTCCTGCCCCCCTCATCCTCTTGTGGTCTAAGACAGGCCACTCCCCTGAGAGGACTCCTGCCCCCCTCCTCCTCTTGTGGTGTAAGACAGGCCACTCCCCTGAGAGGACTCCTGCCCCCCTCCTCCTCTTGTGGTCTAAGACAGGCCACTCCCCTGAGAGGACTCCTGCCCCCCTCATCCTCTTGTGGTCTAAGACAGGCCACTCCCCTGAGAGCACTCCTGCCCCCCTCATCCTCTTGTGGTCTAAGACAGGCCACTCCCCTGAGAGGACTCCTGCCCCCCTCCTCCTCTTGTGGTCTAAGACAGGCCCCTCCCCTGAGAGGACTCCTGCCCCCCTCCTCCTCTTGTGGTCTAAGACAGGCCACTCCCCTGAGAGGACTCCTGCCCCCCGCCTGCACACTGCGGTTACTCCCAAACGCTGAGTCGGCATCCTCTTGCTCAGCCAGCAGCACCTCGTCCATGTCGGTCTCCCGGTAACAGCGCAGTGGGACGGCGTCCAGGTCCGTCTCAGAATACTTCAGGGTCCCCCGTATTATGCCCGTTTTGGGGGACATCCCGATGGAGGTGGGAGGGGCGCTCACCAGTTCCACCTCCACATGTTGAACTTCCTGATTAGCAGTGAGCGGCGGTAGGGAGGAGGTGGGGCTGGCAGTGGGGGACTCACTGGAGTTTCCGCTTGGCGGCGCTGTGGAAGCTTCCAGAAAGTCTGCATGACAGAGAAGCAAGATTGAAAGGAATGACATCATCAAATACAGTCCAACTCACGTCTCGGTCCGCTGCTGGCACCCTCTTCAGGTCCAAAGAGAAACTCCCACTTGGCGCGGGCGATCTTTTGACAGTGCAACGACGGGACGGGCGACACGCTGTCTGTCTGAAAAAGGTAAAAAAGGCAAACGTTAGCACGTTAGCTCAGCACTGGCAGCTCCCAGCTCTCACCTGTATCCCAGACGTGGTGGCCATGGTTTCATTGCCTCGGTGGCTGGATTGAAGCGACTCGGGTGATGCACAGTCCTGATCCCCCACACTGCCCGTCACCCCACTGGAGCTTCCTGAAGATCTTCCAATGGTTTCCGGAGGGCAGTCTGATCCTGACGGGCCTGTCTGCTGCTCCTCTTCCTCAACACATTCCTCATCCTCATCAGGAGAATCGGGGACCACTGGTCCCAGAAGGAGGCGCTCTCTCCTTCTCTGCTCAGATTGCTTGTTCCTGGTTGTTAGGCTCAGAGGCGAATAGTCCCAAGTTTGCTCACCTGCACGGATGAGGCTTGGGCCCGGGAGGCTCCCCCTGTCTTCTTTGAGTGTCTGGCCGACTGGTGCCCCCTCAACCCCCTGGCCGACTGGTGCCCCCTCAACCCCCTGGCCGACTGGTGCCCCCTCAACCCCCTGGCCGACTGGTGCCCCCTCAACCCCCTGACCGACTGGTGCCCCCTCAACCCCCTGACTGACTGGTGCCCCCTCAACCCCCTGACCGACTGGTGCCCCCTCAACCCCCTGACCGACTGGTGCCCCCTCAACCCCCTGACCGACTGGCTGCATGTATTCCCCCCTTTCTCGGCAGCCTGCGCCCCTTTTGTCCCGGCGACCGTACTGTGGCGTCTGACAGCGATGCAGGGTTGGGCTCTCTACCGCACGGAGTTTGGCCAAGGACAGTCCTGGGTCCCTGAGGGGGGAACTAAACTCGGTTGGGGGGTGAGAGCGGCGGTGGACTCTCGCAGGATGGAAGGGGGACGTAGACGCTGGTGCTGAGCTTTTGTGCCACTGGTGTTGGTGGAGGGCCCTCCCTGAAATGGGGACTGGAATGTTCATCTTCAAACTTTGCAGTGCACCTGAACCAGTTGGAGACCGGGCTTGGGGTTCTTTGGGACGTAACCAGCAGGAAGAACATTTTCTCACGTCACTTAACTGGTTTAAGCCTTGGATGATACGACCAGGTTGGACAACCGCACTGTCTGGAGGTCTTTCAGGGGTGAGCCTGACTGAGCGGTGAAGGGGGTTCTGCGACTGCCACGTCCCGCTGCTGTCATTGTGGTGCTGGACAGGGGACCTGGCCCAGGACTGACAGCGGGTCGGATGATAGTTCCGTGATAGCGAGGAGTTCTGGAGCGCATGTGCCAGTTTGAGTTTGAGTAGTGGTGATCCAAATTCCTCCAAATCTCTTTGTGTGACGGCCTGGTCAAGAGGGTCTGCGGCTGCCGGATGAAGGTTGCGGCACCTTTGCTGGTGACTTCCTGGAGAACCTAAAGGTGGGAATGTCAACTTGGGACTGGAGCTGCAAGAAGAGCCTGGACTCTGCTGTCGGCTGTGAGGATCATACGCAGGACTGCCTAAAGTCTTAACATTGGACTTGTGCACATAACGAAAGGTGACTACAGAACTCTTCCCATCAGGGATCTCCTTCTTGAAGCTGGTGGAGGCAAACTTTGAGGACGGAACCATGCCATAGTGTTGACTCTGGCATTGTGTGACGGGAGAAGAACTGCTTGCTGGCTGGAGCTGAGAACCACAAGGCTCTGGGAGCAGATGAGGAGCAGCGCTGGACCCAGTGGAGCTTTGACAAGTGGTCCCCCTGCTGAGCTGGGACAGGAGCTCCTCAGCGCCGTCTTCAAGTCCCGAATGTTCCACAGGAGCACCCTTTTCATCTACTCCGAAAGTCTCCTTACCTCCATTTGGAGCAGAAGTTGACCTCACTTGCAGGTACAGATGGAGGACTTTCTCGGACTGGGACATGGCCGCCTTTTGGTCTCGGACCCTCTCAGTTCACACCTGTGGCAAACTAAATCTGGAGACCCACACAGAACTAAATCTTTAGACCGACATAGACCTAAATCATTCTAAAGACACAAGTTTTGACATCAAGATGTGAGTGAAGACATGAGAACATGAATAAAGACATGAGAACATGAGGGTGGACATGAGAACATGAATAAAGACATGAGAACATGAATAAAGACATGAGAACATGAATAAAGACATGAGAACATGAGGGTGGACATGAGAACATGAGGGTGGACATGAGAACATGAGTGAAGACATGAGAACATGAATAAAGACATGAGAACATGAGTGAAGACATGAGAACATGAATAAAGACATGAGAACATGAGTGTGGACATGAGAACATGAGGGTGGACATGAGAACATGAATAAAGACATGAGAACATGAGTGAAGACATGAGAACATGAATAAAGACATGAGAACATGAATAAAGACATGAGAACATGAGTGTGGACATGAGAACATGAGTGAAGACATGAGAACATGAGTGAAGACATGAGAACATGAATAAAGACATGAGAACATGAGTGAAGACATGAGAACATGAGTGAAGACATGAGAACATGAGTGAGGACATGAGAACATGAGTGAAGACATGAGAACATGAGTGAAGACATGAGAACATGAATAAAGACATGAGAACATGAGTGTGGACATGAGAAGATGAATAAAGATGAGTGAGTGATGCATGATGTCATATTTCTTGGTCTTTCCTTCTTCTTCCTCTGACAGAACCATCCAGTCAGTTTGTTGCTAACTCCAGCTTTCTACTGGCTAACGCGTCCTCATGCTAGCTGAGTGTAGCATGTGCTGTTACGCTAAGATGCTAGCTGAGTGTAGCATGTGCTGCTACGCTAAGATGCTAGCCGAGTGTGTAAAATGAGCTGGTATATTATTATTATTATTATTATTATTACTATTATGCTAAGATGCTAGCTGATTGTAGCATGAGCTGTTATGTTCAGATTCAAACTAAATGTAGCATGTGCTGCTATGCTAAGATGCTAGCTGAGTATAACAAGCCATATTATTACGCTAAGATGCTAGCTGAGTGTAGCATGTGCTGCTATGCTAAGATGCTAGCCGAGTGTGTAAATTGAGCTGTTTTTTTATTATTATGGAATGGATTATGCTAAGATGCTAGCTGAGTGTAGCATGTGCTGCTATGCTAAGATGCTAGCTGAGTATAACATGCTATATTATTACGCTAAGATGCTAACTGAGTGTAGCATGTGCTGCTATGCCAAGATGCTAGCTAAGTGTAGCATGTGATGCTATGCTAAGATGCAAGCTGAGTGTAGCATGCGCTACTATGCTAAGATGCTAGCTAAGTGTAGCATGTGGTGCTATGCTAAGATGCAAGCTGAGTGTAGCATGTGCTGCTATGCTAAGATGCTAGCTGAGTGTAGCATGTGCTGCTATGCTAAGATGCTAGCTGAGTATAACATGCTATATTATTACACTAAGATGCTAGCTGAGTGTAGCATGTGCTGCTATGCCAAGATGCTAGCTAAGTGTAGCATGTGGTGCTATGCTAAGATGCAAGCTGAGTGTAGCATGTGCTGCTATGCTAAGATGCTAGCTGAGTGTAACATGTGCTGCTATGCTAAGATGCTAGCTGAGTGTAGCATGAGCTGCTATGCTAAGATGCTAGCTGAGTGTAGCATGAGTTGCTAAGCTAAGATGCTAGCTGAGTGTAGCATGTGTTGCTATGCTAAGATGCTAGCTGAGTGTAGAATAAGCTGCTATGCTAAGATGCTAGCTGAGTGTAGCATGAGCTGCTATGCTAAGATGCTAGCTGAGTGTAGAATAAGCTGCTATGCTAAGATGCTAGCTGAGTGTAGCATGAGCTGCTATGCTAAGATGCTAGCTGAGTGTAGCATGAGCTACTTTGCTAAGATGTTAGCTGAATGTAGCATGTGCTGCTATGCCAAGACGCTAGCTGAGTGTAGCATGTGGTGCTGTGCTAAGATGCTAGCTGAGTGTAGCATGTGCTGCTATGCTAAGATGCTAGCTGAGTGTAGCATGTGCTGCTATGCTAAGATGTTAGCTGAGTGTAGCATGTGCTGCTATGCTAAGATGTTAGCTGAGTGTAGCATGTGCTGCTATGCTAAGATGCTAGCTGAGTGTAGCATGTGCTGCTATGCTAAGATGCTAGCTGAGTGTAGCATGTGCTGCTATGCTAAGATGTTAGCTGAGTGTAGCATGTGCTGCTATGCTAAGATGCTAGCTGAGTATAACATGCTATATTATTACGCTAAGATGCTAGCTGAGTGTAGCATGTGCTGCTATGCCAAGATGCTAGCTAAGTGTAGCATGTGATGCTCTGCTAAGATGCAAGCTGAGTGTAGCATGTGCTACTATGCCAAGATGCTAGCTAAGTGTAGCATGTGGTGCTATGCTAAGATGCAAGCTGAGTGTAGCATGTGCTGCTATGCTAAGATGCTAGCTGAGTGTAGCATGTGCTGCTATGCTAAGATGCTAGCTGAGTATAACATGCTATATTATTACACGAAGATGCTAGCTGAGTGTAGCATGTGCTGCTATGCCAAGATGCTAGCTAAGTGTAGCATGTGGTGCTATGCTAAGATGCTAGCTGATTGTAGCATGAGCTGTTATGTTCAGATTCAAACCAAATGTAGCATGTGCTGCTATGCTAAGATGCTAGCTGAGTGTAGCATGAGCTGCTATGCTAAGATGCTAGCTGAGTGTAGCATGAGTTGCTAAGCTAAGATGCTAGCTGAGTGTAGCATGTGTTGCTATGCTAAGATGCTAGCTGAGTGTAGAATAAGCTGCTATGCTAAGATGCTAGCTGAGTGTAGCATGAGCTGCTATGCTAAGATGCTAGCTGAGTGTAGAATAAGCTGCTATGCTAAGATGCTAGCTGAGTGTAGCATGAGCTGCTATGCTAAGATGCTAGCTGAGTGTAGCATGAGCTACTTTGCTAAGATGTTAGCTGAATGTAGCATGTGCTGCTATGCCAAGACGCTAGCTGAGTGTAGCATGTGGTGCTGTGCTAAGATGCTAGCTGAGTGTAGCATGTGCTGCTATGCTAAGATGCTAGCTGAGTGTAGCATGTGCTGCTATGCTAAGATGTTAGCTGAGTGTAGCATGTGCTGCTATGCTAAGATGTTAGCTGAGTGTAGCATGTGCTGCTATGCTAAGATGTTAGCTGAGTGTAGCATGTGCTGCTATGCTAAGATGCTAGCTGAGTGTAGCATGTGCTGCTATGCTAAGATGCTAGCTGAGTATAACATGCTATATTATTACGCTAAGATGCTAGCTGAGTGTAGCATGTGCTGCTATGCCAAGATGCTAGCTAAGTGTAGCATGTGATGCTCTGCTAAGATGCAAGCTGAGTGTAGCATGTGCTACTATGCCAAGATGCTAGCTAAGTGTAGCATGTGGTGCTATGCTAAGATGCAAGCTGAGTGTAGCATGTGCTGCTATGCTAAGATGCTAGCTGAGTGTAGCATGTGCTGCTATGCTGAGATGCTAGCTGAGTATAACATGCTATATTATTACACTAAGATGCTAGCTGAGTGTAGCATGTGCTGCTATGCCAAGATGCTAGCTAAGTGTAGCATGTGGTGCTATGCTAAGATGCTAGCTGATTGTAGCATGAGCTGTTATGTTCAGATTCAAACCAAATGTAGCATGTGCTGCTATGCTAAGATGCTAGCTGAGTGTAGCATGAGCTGCTATGCTAAGATGCTAGCTGAGTGTAGCATGAGTTGCTAAGCTAAGATGCTAGCTGAGTGTAGCATGTGTTGCTATGCTAAGATGCTAGCTGAGTGTAGAATAAGCTGCTATGCTAAGATGCTAGCTGAGTGTAGCATGAGCTGCTATGCTAAGATGCTAGCTGAGTGTAGAATAAGCTGCTATGCTAAGATGCTAGCTGAGTGTACCATGAGCTGCTATGCTAAGATGCTAGCTGAGTGTAGCATGAGCTACTTTGCTAAGATGTTAGCTGAATGTAGCATGTGCTGCTATGCCAAGACGCTAGCTGAGTGTAGCATGTGGTGCTGTGCTAAGATGCTAGCTGAGTGTAGCATGTGCTGCTATGCTAAGATGCTAGCTGAGTGTAGCATGTGCTGCTATGCTAAGATGTTAGCTGAGTGTAGCATGTGCTGCTATGCTAAGATGTTAGCTGAGTGTAGCATGAGCTGCTATGCTAAGATGCTAGCTGAGTGTAGCATGAGCTGCTATGCTAAGATGCTAGCTGAGTGTAGCATGAGCTGCTATGCTAAAATGTTAGCTGAGTGTAGCATGTGCTGCTATGCTAAGATGTTAGCTGAGTGTAGCATGTGCTGCTATGCTAAGATGCCAGCTGAGTGTAGCATGTGTTGCTATGCTAAGATGCTAGCTGAGTGTAGCATGAGCTGCTTTGCTAAGATGCTAGCTGAGTATAACATGTTTGCATAATGTGCTATGCTAAGATGCCTGCAGAGGTCACACAACTTTTGGCGCCAAGGTGAGGTGTGTGACAGGAAGTTGATGATGATGATGATGATGATGAAGAGACTCACCACCGGCTTCACGTGCACCAACGCTGCAGTCGTCCTGTGGTGCGCGTGCACGTGGCGTCAGGTGCATGCATGCAGACTGTGATGCAGACGCCCCTGGGAGCGTGCGCAGTGTGTGTGTGTGTCACGTGCACGCTGCTGCAGTGCACGGGCGAGCTGCTTGGCGGGAAGTGTGGCCTGGAGGAGGACGATGATGACGTCACGTCCACGCTGAGCCAGCAGGTGGCGCCACTCTCACGGCCGCTGAGGATTCTAACAATGACGTCATTGTTAGGAAGTACATTTGAATATTGACGACTAAAAGGATGATTGACATATGAAGAAAAACATTCATAATTCCATCAGAAGTCAAAGACCAAATCTTACATTTCAGAATTGGCTGGCGTACAAGGGGCGTGGTTTGGAGGGGCGTGGCTTGAGGGATCCAACACCTGTTGGAGTGGACATGTGTCAATCATTGTGTCATGTGACCAACCTTGGAATGGACATGTGTCAATCATTGTGTCATGTGACCAACCTTGGAATGGACACGTGTCAATCATTGTGTCATGTGACCAACCTTGGAATGGACATGTGTCAATCATTGTGTCATGTGACCAACCTTGGAATGGACATGTGTCAATCATTGTGTCATGTGACCAACCTTGGAATGGACACGTGTCAATCATTGTGTCATGTGACCAACCTTGGAATGGACATGTGTCAATCATTGTGTCATGTGACCAACCTTGGAATGGACATGTGTCAATCATTGTGTCATGTGACCAACCTTGGAATGGACATGTGTCAATCATTGTGTCATGTGACCAACCTTGGAATGGACATGTGTCAATCATTGTGTCATGTGACCAACCTTGGAATGGACACGTGTCAATCATTGTGTCATGTGACCAACCTTGGAATGGACATGTGTCAATCATTGTGTCATGTGACCAACCTTGGAATGGACATGTGTCAATCATTGTGTCATGTGACCAACCTTGGAATGGACATGTGTCAATCATTGTGTCATGTGACCAACCTTGGAATGGACATGTGTCAATCATTGTGTCATGTGACCAACCTTGGAATGGACATGTGTCAATCATTGTGTCATGTGACCAACCTTGGAATGGACACGTGTCAATCATTGTGTCATGTGACCAACCTTGGAATGGACATGTGTCAATCATTGTGTCATGTGACCAACCTTGGAATGGACATGTGTCAATCATTGTGTCATGTGACCAACCTTGGAATGGACACGTGTCAATCATTGTGTCATGTGACCAACCTTGGAATGGACACGTGTCAATCATTGTGTCATGTGACCAACCTTGGAATGGACACGTGTCAATCATTGTGTCATGTGACCAACCTTGGAATGGACATGTGTCAATCATTGTGTCATGTGACTAACCTTGGAATGGACACGTGTCAATCATTGTGTCATGTGACCAACCTTGGAATGGACATGTGTCAATCATTGTGTCATGTGACCAACCTTGGAATGGACACGTGTCAATCATTGTGTCATGTGACCAACCTTGGAATGGACATGTGTCAATCATTGTGTCATGTGACCAACCTTGGAATGGACATGTGTCAATCATTGTGTCATGTGACCAACCTTGGAATGGACATGTGTCAATCATTGTGTCATGTGACCAACCTTGGAATGGACACGTGTCAATCATTGTGTCATGTGACTAACCTTGGAATGGACACGTGTCAATCATTGTGTCATGTGACCAACCTTGGAATGGACACGTGTCAATCATTGTGTCATGTGACCAACCTTGGAATGGACACGTGTCAATCATTGTGTCATGTGACCAACCTTGGAATGGACACGTGTCAATCATTGTGTCATGTGACCAACCTTGGAATGGACATGTGTCAATCATTGTGTCATGTGACCAACCTTGGAATGGACATGTGTCAATCATTGTGTCATGTGACCAACCTTGGAATGGACACGTGTCAATCATTGTGTCATGTGACTAACCTTGGAATGGACACGTGTCAATCATTGTGTCATGTGACCAACCTTGGAATGGACACGTGTCAATCATTGTGTCATGTGACCAACCTTGGAATGGACATGTGTCAATCATTGTGTCATGTGACCAACCTTGGAATGGACATGTGTCAATCATTGTGTCATGTGACCAACCTTGGAATGGACATGTGTCAATCATTGTGTCATGTGACCAACCTTGGAATGGACACGTGTCAATCATTGTGTCATGTGACCAACCTTGGAGTGGACATGTGTCAATCATTGTGTCATGTGACCAACCTTGGAATGGACATGTGTCAATCATTGTGTCATGTGACCAACCTTGGAATGGACACGTGTCAATCATTGTGTCATGTGACCAACTTTGGAATGGACATGTGTCAATCATTGTGTCATGTGACCAACCTTGGAATGGACATGTGTCAATCATTGTGTCATGTGACCAACCTTGGAATGGACACGTGTCAATCATTGTGTCATGTGACCAACCTTGGAATGGACATGTGTCAATCATTGTGTCATGTGACCAACCTTGGAATGGACATGTGTCAATCATTGTGTCATGTGACCAACCTTGGAATGGACATGTGTCAATCATTGTGTCATGTGACCAACCTTGGAATGGACATGTGTCAATCATTGTGTCATGTGACCAACCTTGGAATGGACATGTGTCAATCATTGTGTCATGTGACCAACCTTGGAATGGACACGTGTCAATCATTGTGTCATGTGACCAACCTTGGAATGGACACGTGTCAATCATTGTGTCATGTGACCAACCTTGGAATGGACACGTGTCAATCATTGTGTCATGTGACCAACCTTGGAATGGACATGTGTCAATCATTGTGTCATGTGACCAACCTTGGAATGGACACGTGTCAATCATTGTGTCATGTGACCAACCTTGGAATGGACATGTGTCAATCATTGTGTCATGTGACCAACCTTGGAATGGACATGTGTCAATCATTGTGTCATGTGACCAACCTTGGAATGGACACGTGTCAATCATTGTGTCATGTGACCAACCTTGGAATGGACATGTGTCAATCATTGTGTCATGTGACCAACCTTGGAATGGACATGTGTCAATCATTGTGTCATGTGACCAACCTTGGAATGGACATGTGTCAATCATTGTGTCATGTGACCAACCTTGGAATGGACATGTGTCAATCATTGTGTCATGTGACCAACCTTGGAATGGACACGTGTCAATCATTGTGTCATGTGACTAACCTTGGAATGGACACGTGTCAATCATTGTGTCATGTGACCAACCTTGGAATGGACACGTGTCAATCATTGTGTCATGTGACCAACCTTGGAATGGACATGTGTCAATCATTGTGTCATGTGACCAACCTTGGAATGGACATGTGTCAATCATTGTGTCATGTGACCAACCTTGGAATGGACATGTGTCAATCATTGTGTCATGTGACCAACCTTGGAATGGACATGTGTCAATCATTGTGTCATGTGACCAACCTTGGAATGGACATGTGTCAATCATTGTGTCATGTGACCAACCTTGGAATGGACACGTGTCAATCATTGTGTCATGTGACCAACCTTGGAGTGGACATGTGTCAATCATTGTGTCATGTGACCAACCTTGGAATGGACATGTGTCAATCATTGTGTCATGTGACCAACCTTGGAATGGACATGTGTCAATCATTGTGTCATGTGACCAACCTTGGAATGGACACGTGTCAATCATTGTGTCATGTGACCAACTTTGGAATGGACATGTGTCAATCATTGTGTCATGTGACCAACCTTGGAATGGACATGTGTCAATCATTGTGTCATGTGACCAACCTTGGAATGGACACGTGTCAATCATTGTGTCATGTGACCAACCTTGGAATGGACATGTGTCAATCATTGTGTCATGTGACCAACCTTGGAATGGACATGTGTCAATCATTGTGTCATGTGACCAACCTTGGAATGGACATGTGTCAATCATTGTGTCATGTGACCAACCTTGGAATGGACATGTGTCAATCATTGTGTCATGTGACCAACCTTGGAATGGACACGTGTCAATCATTGTGTCATGTGACCAACCTTGGAATGGACACGTGTCAATCATTGTGTCATGTGACCAACCTTGGAATGGACACGTGTCAATCATTGTGTCATGTGACCAACCTTGGAATGGACATGTGTCAATCATTGTGTCATGTGACCAACCTTGGAATGGACACGTGTCAATCATTGTGTCATGTGACCAACCTTGGAATGGACATGTGTCAATCATTGTGTCATGTGACCAACCTTGGAATGGACATGTGTCAATCATTGTGTCATGTGACCAACCTTGGAATGGACACGTGTCAATCATTGTGTCATGTGACCAACCTTGGAATGGACATGTGTCAATCATTGTGTCATGTGACCAACCTTGGAATGGACATGTGTCAATCATTGTGTCATGTGACCAACCTTGGAATGGACACGTGTCAATCATTGTGTCATGTGACCAACTTTGGAATGGACATGTGTCAATCATTGTGTCATGTGACCAACCTTGGAATGGACACGTGTCAATCATTGTGTCATGTGACCAACCTTGGAATGGACATGTGTCAATCATTGTGTCATGTGACCAACCTTGGAATGGACATGTGTCAATCATTGTGTCATGTGACCAACCTTGGAATGGACATGTGTCAATCATTGTGTCATGTGACCAACCTTGGAATGGACACGTGTCAATCATTGTGTCATGTGACCAACCTTGGAATGGACACGTGTCAATCATTGTGTCATGTGACTAACCTTGGAATGGACACGTGTCAATCATTGTGTCATGTGACCAACCTTGGAATGGACACGTGTCAATCATTGTGTCATGTGACTAACCTTGGAATGGACACGTGTCAATCATTGTGTCATGTGACCAACCTTGGAATGGACATGTGTCAATCATTGTGTCATGTGACCAACCTTGGAATGGACATGTGTCAATCATTGTGTCATGTGACCAACCTTGGAATGGACATGTGTCAATCATTGTGTCATGTGACCAACCTTGGAATGGACATGTGTCAATCATTGTGTCATGTGACCAACCTTGGAATGGACACGTGTCAATCATTGTGTCATGTGACCAACCTTGGAATGGACATGTGTCAATCATTGTGTCATGTGACCAACCTTGGAATGGACATGTGTCAATCATTGTGTCATGTGACCAACCTTGGAATGGACATGTGTCAATCATTGTGTCATGTGACCAACCTTGGAATGGACATGTGTCAATCATTGTGTCATGTGACCAACCTTGGAATGGACACGTGTCAATCATTGTGTCATGTGACCAACCTTGGAATGGACATGTGTCAATCATTGTGTCATGTGACCAACCTTGGAATGGACATGTGTCAATCATTGTGTCATGTGACCAACCTTGGAATGGACACGTGTCAATCATTGTGTCATGTGACCAACCTTGGAATGGACATGTGTCAATCATTGTGTCATGTGACCAACCTTGGAATGGACACGTGTCAATCATTGTGTCATGTGACCAACCTTGGAATGGACACGTGTCAATCATTGTGTCATGTGACCAACCTTGGAATGGACACGTGTCAATCATTGTGTCATGTGACCAACCTTGGAATGGACACGTGTCAATCATTGTGTCATGTGACCAACCTTGGAATGGACATGTGTCAATCATTGTGTCATGTGACCAACCTTGGAATGGACATGTGTCAATCATTGTGTCATGTGACTAACCTTGGAATGGACATGTGTCAATCATTGTGTCATGTGACCAACCTTGGAATGGACATGTGTCAATCATTGTGTCATGTGACCAACCTTGGAATGGACACGTGTCAATCATTGTGTCATGTGACCAACCTTGGAATGGACACGTGTCAATCATTGTGTCATGTGACCAACCTTGGAATGGACACGTGTCAATCATTGTGTCATGTGACCAACCTTGGAATGGACACGTGTCAATCATTGTGTCATGTGACCAACCTTGGAATGGACATGTGTCAATCATTGTGTCATGTGACCAACCTTGGAATGGACACGTGTCAATCATTGTGTCATGTGACCAACCTTGGAATGGACACGTGTCAATCATTGTGTCATGTGACCAACCTTGGAATGGACACGTGTCAATCATTGTGTCATGTGACCAACCTTGGAATGGACATGTGTCAATCATTGTGTCATGTGACCAACCTTGGAATGGACATGTGTCAATCATTGTGTCATGTGACTAACCTTGGAATGGACACGTGTCAATCATTGTGTCATGTGACCAACCTTGGAATGGACATGTGTCAATCATTGTGTCATGTGACCAACCTTGGAATGGACATGTGTCAATCATTGTGTCATGTGACCAACCTTGGAATGGACATGTGTCAATCATTGTGTCATGTGACCAACCTTGGAATGGACATGTGTCAATCATTGTGTCATGTGACCAACCTTGGAATGGACATGTGTCAATCATTGTGTCATGTGACCAACCTTGGAATGGACACGTGTCAATCATTGTGTCATGTGACCAACCTTGGAATGGACATGTGTCAATCATTGTGTCATGTGACCAACCTTGGAATGGACATGTGTCAATCATTGTGTCATGTGACCAACCTTGGAATGGACATGTGTCAATCATTGTGTCATGTGACCAACCTTGGAATGGACACGTGTCAATCATTGTGTCATGTGACTAACCTTGGAATGGACACGTGTCAATCATTGTGTCATGTGACCAACCTTGGAATGGACACGTGTCAATCATTGTGTCATGTGACCAACCTTGGAATGGACATGTGTCAATCATTGTGTCATGTGACCAACCTTGGAATGGACATGTGTCAATCATTGTGTCATGTGACCAACCTTGGAATGGACATGTGTCAATCATTGTGTCATGTGACCAACCTTGGAATGGACACGTGTCAATCATTGTGTCATGTGACCAACCTTGGAATGGACATGTGTCAATCATTGTGTCATGTGACCAACCTTGGAATGGACATGTGTCAATCATTGTGTCATGTGACCAACCTTGGAATGGACATGTGTCAATCATTGTGTCATGTGACCAACCTTGGAATGGACATGTGTCAATCATTGTGTCATGTGACCAACCTTGGAATGGACATGTGTCAATCATTGTGTCATGTGACCAACCTTGGAATGGACATGTGTCAATCATTGTGTCATGTGACCAACCTTGGAATGGACATGTGTCAATCATTGTGTCATGTGACCAACCTTGGAATGGACATGTGTCAATCATTGTGTCATGTGACCAACCTTGGAATGGACATGTGTCAATCATTGTGTCATGTGACCAACCTTGGAATGGACATGTGTCAATCATTGTGTCATGTGACCAACCTTGGAATGGACATGTGTCAATCATTGTGTCATGTGACCAACCTTGGAATGGACACGTGTCAATCATTGTGTCATGTGACCAACCTTGGAATGGACATGTGTCAATCATTGTGTCATGTGACCAACCTTGGAATGGACATGTGTCAATCATTGTGTCATGTGACCAACCTTGGAATGGACATGTGTCAATCATTGTGTCATGTGACCAACCTTGGAATGGACATGTGTCAATCATTGTGTCATGTGACCAACCTTGGAATGGACATGTGTCAATCATTGTGTCATGTGACCAACCTTGGAATGGACATGTGTCAATCATTGTGTCATGTGACCAACCTTGGAATGGACACGTGTCAATCATTGTGTCATGTGACCAACCTTGGAATGGACACGTGTCAATCATTGTGTCATGTGACCAACCTTGGAATGGACATGTGTCAATCATTGTGTCATGTGACCAACCTTGGAATGGACACGTGTCAATCATTGTGTCATGTGACCAACCTTGGAATGGACATGTGTCAATCATTGTGTCATGTGACCAACCTTGGAATGGACACGTGTCAATCATTGTGTCATGTGACCAACCTTGGAATGGACATGTGTCAATCATTGTGTCATGTGACCAACCTTGGAATGGACATGTGTCAATCATTGTGTCATGTGACCAACCTTGGAATGGACATGTGTCAATCATTGTGTCATGTGACCAACCTTGGAATGGACATGTGTCAATCATTGTGTCATGTGACCAACCTTGGAATGGACATGTGTCAATCATTGTGTCATGTGACCAACCTTGGAATGGACACGTGTCAATCATTGTGTCATGTGACCAACCTTGGAATGGACACGTGTCAATCATTGTGTCATGTGACCAACCTTGGAATGGACATGTGTCAATCATTGTGTCATGTGACCAACCTTGGAATGGACATGTGTCAATCATTGTGTCATGTGACCAACCTTGGAATGGACATGTGTCAATCATTGTGTCATGTGACTAACCTTGGAATGGACATGTGTCAATCATTGTGTCATGTGACCAACCTTGGAATGGACATGTGTCAATCATTGTGTCATGTGACCAACGTGGCAAAGTTCAGCTGATAAGACCTAGACCACGCCCCCTCTGTGCATCACACCCCTTCACAATAAGAGTCTAGTAAACACTAAACAGGTTGGTAGAGCAGCCCTGGCAGCGACTTGAGGGTTCCAGGTTGGACCCCAGCTTCCGCCATCCTAGTCCCTGCCGTTGTGTCCTTGAGCAAGACACTTGAGGCAGCTGCTGCCAGTGCACCAACACCTCCTCACATGCAACTTACTTCCACTAAGTAGCCGCCATCTAAATATATTTCACTTCACTCTTTCTTCCTGCCTTTTAATACAATTAGCTCCAGCCTGCTTCGAGTGGCGCCTGCTTTTATTGTGAAAGTCTCAACAGGAAATGCTCCAAGAAATTGGGTTGAGATTTGTGGCAGGAATGTACCTTTAATACGGACGCAGTGTAATGGCGCCGCCGGCCGCCATCTTGGGCCGGGCAACAGCGCCATCTTGTGACAAAATGAATGAAGTGTTTCAACCATCTTCACTTTGTCAATGTTTACTTATATAGCCCCAAAATGGTCAAGACTTTAGCCATTGTCTGTCTTTTATGTCAACGTCCTACATGCAGTTATGATGCACCTCATAGCAATATTCACAGTGGGATAAACAATATTCAAACTAGACTGCAGACTTACAAACCCTGTTTCCATATGAGTTGTGAAATGGTGTTAGATGTAAATATAAACAGAATACAATGATTTGCAAATCCTTTTCAAGCCATATTCAGTTGAATATGCTACAAAGACAACATATTTCATGTTCAAACTCATAAACTTTTTCATTTTTTTGCAAATAATCATTAACTTTAGAATTTGATGCCAGCAACACGTGCCAAAAAGGTTGGGAAAGGTGGCAATAAATACTGATAAAGTTGAGAAATGCTCATCAAACACTTATTTGGAACATCCCACAGGTGTGCAGGCTAATTGGGAACAGGTGGGTGCCATGATTGGATATAAAAACAGCTTCCCAAAAAATGCTCAGTCTTTCACAAGAAAGGATGGGGCGAGGTACACCCCTTTGTCCACAACTGTGTGAGCAAATAGTCAAACAGTTTAAGAACAACCTTTCTCAAAGTGACATTGCAAGAAATTTAGGGATTTCAACATCTACGCTCCATAATATCATCAAAAGGTTCAGAGAATCTGGAGAAATCACTCCACGTAAGCGGCATGGCCGGAAACCAACATTGAATGTCCGTGACCTTCCATCCCTCAGACGGCACTGTATCAAAAACCCACATCAATCTCTAAAGGATATCACCACATGGGCTCAGGAACACTTCAGAAAACCACTGTCACTAAATACAGTTGGTCGCTACATCTGTAAGTGCAAGTTAAAGCTCTACTATGCAAAGCGAAAGCCATTTATCAACAACATCCAGAAACGCCGCCGGCTTCTCTGGGCCCGAGATCATCTAAGATGGACTGATGCAAAGTGGAAAAGTGTTCTGTGGTCTGACGAGTCCACATTTCAAATTGTTTTTGGAAATATTCAACATCGTGTCATCCGGACCAAAGGGGAAGTGAACCATCCAGACTGTTATCGACACAAAGTGTAAAAGCCAGCATGTGTGATGGTATGGGGGTGTATTAGTGAACAAGACATGGGTAACTTACACATGTGTGATGGTATGGGGGTGTATTAGTGAACAAGACATGGGTAACTTACACATGTGTGATGGTATGGGGGTGTATTAGTGAACAAGACATGGGTAACTTACACATGTGTGATGGTATGGGGGTGTATTAGTGAACAAGACATGGGTAACTTACACATGTGTGATGGTATGGGGGTGTATTAGTGAACAAGACATGGGTAACTTACACATGTGTGATGGTATGGGGGTGTATTAGTGAACAAGACATGGGTAACTTACACATGTGTGATGGTATGGGGGTGTATTAGTGAACAAGACATGGGTTAGTTACACATGTGTGATGGTATGGGGGTGTATTAGTGAACAAGGCATGGGTAACTTACACATGTGTGATGGTATGGGGGTGTATTAGTGCCCAAGACATGACTAACTTACACATGTGTGATGGTATGGGGGTGTATTAGTGCCCAAGGCATGGGTAACTTACACATGTGTGATGGTATGGGGGTGTATTAGTGAACAAGACATGGGTAACTTACACATGTGTGATGGTATGGGGGTGTATTAGTGAACAAGGCATGGGTAACTTACACATGTGTGATGGTATGGGGGTGTATTAGTGAACAAGGCATGGGTAACTTACACATGTGTGATGGTATGGGGGTGTATTAGTGAACAAGACATGGGTAACTTACACATGTGTGATGGTATGGGGGTGTATTAGTGAACAAGACATGGGTAACTTACACATGTGTGATGGTATGGGGGTGTATTAGTGAACAAGACATGGGTAACTTACACATGTGTGATGGTATGGGGGTGTATTAGTGAACAAGACATGGGTAACTTACACATGTGTGATGGTATGGGGGTGTATTAGTGAACAAGACATGGGTTAGTTACACATGTGTGATGGTATGGGGGTGTATTAGTGAACAAGGCATGGGTAACTTACACATGTGTGATGGTATGGGGGTGTATTAGTGCCCAAGACATGACTAACTTACACATGTGTGATGGTATGGGGGTGTATTAGTGCCCAAGGCATGGGTAACTTACACATGTGTGATGGTATGGGGGTGTATTAGTGAACAAGACATGGGTAACTTACACATGTGTGATGGTATGGGGGTGTATTAGTGAACAAGACATGGGTAACTTACACATGTGTGATGGTATGGGGGTGTATTAGTGAACAAGGCATGGGTAACTTACACATGTGTGATGGTATGGGGGTGTATTAGTGAACAAGACATGGGTAACTTACACATGTGTGATGGTATGGGGGTGTATTAGTGCCCAAGGCATGGGTAACTTACACATGTGTGATGGTATGGGGGTGTATTAGTGCCCAAGACATGGGTAACTTACACATGTGTGATGGTATGGGGGTGTATTAGTGCCCAAGGCATGGGTAACTTACACATGTGTGATGGTATGGGGGTGTATTAGTGAACAAGACATGGGTAACTTACACATGTGTGATGGTATGGGGGTGTATTAGTGAACAAGGCATGGGTAACTTACACATGTGTGATGGTATGGGGGTGTATTAGTGCCCAAGACATGGGTAACTTACACATGTGTGATGGTATGGGGGTGTATTAGTGAACAAGACATGGGTAACTTACACATGTGTGATGGTATGGGGGTGTATTAGTGCCCAAGGCATGGGTAACTTACACATGTGTGATGGTATGGGGGTGTATTAGTGAACAAGACATGGGTAACTTACACATGTGTGATGGTATGGGGGTGTATTAGTGAACAAGACATGGGTTAGTTACACATGTGTGATGGTATGGGGGTGTATTAGTGAACAAGGCATGGGTAACTTACACATGTGTGATGGTATGGGGGTGTATTAGTGCCCAAGACATGACTAACTTACACATGTGTGATGGTATGGGGGTGTATTAGTGCCCAAGGCATGGGTAACTTACACATGTGTGATGGTATGGGGGTGTATTAGTGAACAAGACATGGGTAACTTACACATGTGTGATGGTATGGGGGTGTATTAGTGAACAAGACATGGGTAACTTACACATGTGTGATGGTATGGGGGTGTATTAGTGAACAAGGCATGGGTAACTTACACATGTGTGATGGTATGGGGGTGTATTAGTGCCCAAGGCATGGGTAACTTACACATGTGTGATGGTATGGGGGTGTATTAGTGCCCAAGACATGGGTAACTTACACATGTGTGATGGTATGGGGGTGTATTAGTGCCCAAGGCATGGGTAACTTACACATGTGTGATGGTATGGGGGTGTATTAGTGAACAAGACATGGGTAACTTACACATGTGTGATGGTATGGGGGTGTATTAGTGAACAAGGCATGGGTAACTTACACATGTGTGATGGTATGGGGGTGTATTAGTGCCCAAGACATGGGTAACTTACACATGTGTGATGGTATGGGGGTGTATTAGTGAACAAGACATGGGTAACTTACACATGTGTGATGGTATGGGGGTGTATTAGTGCCCAAGGCATGGGTAACTTACACATGTGTGATGGTATGGGGGTGTATTAGTGCCCAAGGCATGGGTAACTTACACATGTGTGATGGTATGGGGGTGTATTAGTGCCCAAGACATGGGTAACTTACACATGTGTGATGGTATGGGGGTGTATTAGTGCCCAAGGCATGGGTAACTTACACATGTGTGATGGTATGGGGGTGTATTAGTGAACAAGACATGGGTAACTTACACATGTGTGATGGTATGGGGGTGTATTAGTGAACAAGACATGGGTAACTTACACATGTGTGATGGTATGGGGGTGTATTAGTGAACAAGGCATGGGTAACTTACACATGTGTGATGGTATGGGGGTGTATTAGTGCCCAAGACATGGGTAACTTACACATGTGTGATGGTATGGGGGTGCATTAGTGAACAAGACATGGGTAACTTACACATGTGTGATGGTATGGGGGTGTATTAGTGAACAAGACATGGGTAACTTACACATGTGTGATGGTATGGGGGTGTATTAGTGCCCAAGACATGGGTAACTTACACATGTGTGATGGTATGGGGGTGCATTAGTGAACAAGACATGGGTAACTTACACATGTGTGATGGTATGGGGGTGCATTAGTGAACAAGACATGGGTAACTTACACATGTGTGATGGTATGGGGGTGTATTAGTGCCCAAGACATGGGTAACTTACACATGTGTGATGGTATGGGGGTGCATTAGTGAACAAGACATGGGTAACTTACACATGTGTGATGGTATGGGGGTGTATTAGTGAACAAGGCATGGGTAACTTACACATGTGTGATGGTATGGGGGTGTATTAGTGAACAAGACATGGGTAACTTACACATGTGTGATGGTATGGGGGTGCATTAGTGCCCAAGACATGGGTAACTTACACATGTGTGATGGTATGGGGGTGTATTAGTGAACAAGACATGGGTAACTTACACATGTGTGATGGTATGGGGGTGTATTAGTGCCCAAGACATGGGTAACTTACACATGTGTGATGGTATGGGGGTGTATTAGTGAACAAGACATGGGTAACTTACACATGTGTGATGGTATGGGGGTGCATTAGTGCCCAAGGCATGGGTAACTTACACATGTGTGATGGTATGGGGGTGTATTAGTGAACAAGACATGGGTAACTTACACATGTGTGATGGTATGGGGGTGTATTAGTGAACAAGACATGGGTAACTTACACATGTGTGATGGTATGGGGGTGTATTAGTGAACAAGACATGGGTAACTTACACATGTGTGATGGTATGGGGGTGTATTAGTGCCCAAGACATGGGTAACTTACACATGTGTGATGGTATGGGGGTGTATTAGTGCCCAAGACATGGGTAACTTACACATGTGTGATGGTATGGGGGTGTATTAGTGAACAAGACATGGGTAACTTACACATGTGTGATGGTATGGGGGTGTATTAGTGAACAAGACATGGGTAACTTACACATGTGTGATGGTATGGGGGTGTATTAGTGCCCAAGACATGGGTAACTTACACATGTGTGATGGTATGGGGGTGTATTAGTGCCCAAGACATGGGTAACTTACACATGTGTGATGGTATGGGGGTGTATTAGTGAACAAGACATGGGTAACTTACACATGTGTGATGGTATGGGGGTGTATTAGTGCCCAAGACATGGGTAACTTACACATGTGTGATGGTATGGGGGTGTATTAGTGCCCAAGACATGGGTAACTTACACATCTGTGAAGGCACCATTAATGCTGAAAGGTACATACAGCTTTTGGAGCAACATATGTTGTCATCCAAGCAACGTTATCATGGACGCCCCTGCTTATTTCAGCAAGACAATGCCGAGCCACATTCAGCACGTGTTACAACAGCGTGGCTTCGTAGTAAAAGAGTGCGGGTACTTTCCTGGCCCGCCTGCAGTCCAGACCTGTCTCCCATGGAAAATGTGTGGTGCATTATGAAGCGTAAAATAGGACAGCGGAGACCCCGGACTGTTGAAGGACTGAAGCTCTACATAAAACAAGAATGGGAAAGAATTCCACTTTCAAAGCTTCAACAATTAGTTTCCTCAGTTCCCAAACGTTTATTGAGTGTTGTTAAAAGAAAAGGTGATGTAACACAGTGGTGAACATGCCCTTTCCCAACTACTTTGTCACGTGTTGCAGCCATGAAATTCTAAGTTTATTATTATTTGCAAAAAAAAATAAAGTTTATGAGTTTGAACATCAAATATGTTGTCTTTGTAGCATATTCAACAGAATATGGCTTGAAAACTAACACAATTTCCCAACTCATATGGAAACAGGGTTTGTAGTTGTTGCTGTTATATTGTGACCCTGAAAGGGACAAGCGGTAGGAAATGGATGGATGGAGGATAATGTTGTCAAGGTGTTGCATCTGAGGTAAGAAGCGTGTTGTTGTTTTTCAAAGTTGTCATCAGGATGTACACAAAAGTGTCTCCGCCCCTTTTCCCTTCCCGAATAGTGGGTCTGATGACGTCATCTGTGCTAGGCGCCACCGGGGCGAGAGGACAGAAGTCCTTTGATGTTGGCGGCCATCTTGTTGTCCAGCACGCCACCGAGAAGAAGAAGAAGAAGAAGAAGAAGAATAAGAAGAAGAAGAAGAAGAAGACAAATAATAGTTTAAATAAAAAATCCTCTTCCGAGTCAGTTGCGCGCCAAGTCCAAGCGCGTGCACGGCCTCAGCTTTCATCGCAGGCGCGCCCCCCAGCGGCCTGAGCGCGCACGGCAAGCAGCAGCGAGTGCGCGCCCGGTGAGACCGCCGCTGAAGAGCAGACACGTCCGCGTGCACGCACACTCAGGTAAGAAGAACCCGACCTTCGCTCCAGTCGGAACCGAACCGTCGCACTCGCCGATGAGGTCGCGTGCACACGCGCCAGCTCGGCCTCTGCATCTTTTTCGCCTGACGTGCACGTGAGAGGTCGCGCGCGGACGGGTCACGCACACCAAGCCGACTGGCTGGCGTGGCGTGAAAAGGCGCGTGCGTGTTTGCGTCCACGTCGCCTTTTATCGAAGAAGCGCGGGTGTCGCTCGGCGCGTGCACGCGACGAAAAATGTCTCCATCCCTCGAGCACGTCCACGCGCACACGTGCACGTCGCGCCTTTGTGTTGATGTCGGGCTCGTCTCACGCACGCGCTGCTTCCTTCTAGAACATGTACCGTGGAAGCTTCTAGAACCCCCGCGTGAACAGCGTCAGGTGCAGGGGAATGTGAGGGTGCGCGTGCACGTGACGACAATGTGATGGAGGCGCGTAACACCCCCACCTTTGTTGACAGCTGGCCGGTTAGCTCGCTGCTATCATGACGTCATCGTGAGGTCACGTGACATGAGGGGTGAAAGGTCAGCCTAGGCTCCGCCCACAGCAAACTGGGTCACAAGCAATGGAGCAAAAGGGGGCGGGGGGTGGTCAGGTGGCGTTGATGATGTCATCAGAAGAGTTGCTTCCAGGAAGCTCCGCCTCCTCCACATGTGAGCTGCGAGTACGTCGACGCCATGATGGTCGCTTTAGCCATCTTGTGGAAGGGGAGGTTTGTGGGCGTGGTCACCAGGGCAAACAGGAAGTGACATCATGTGGAGCAGGTTATTTTGGGCTGGTGTCTATTTGAGGTGCGGCGGCGCGGCGGCAACACAACTCCGTCCTCCTCGTGTCCCTTTCACAAGCTGTCTGTCACGTATGACATCACACCCGCTGACTCCGCCTCCTCTGTGCACGCCAGACGTCACTCAGCATGGACTACGCCGCCAACAGCTACACCAGCGCAGCCGGCGCCAACGCTTCTTTCGCCGCCATGAGCCTCAACGAGCACGTGCAGGTGACAGGTCAGTCACCTGACTACTTCCTCTTCCCTGTCATGTGACCATGAGGCTCCGCCCCTTTAAAAGCTGCACTACAGACAGTGTGTATAGCAGCAAGTGGGCGGGACTTCCATCTCACCTGTGCGACAAAGACAATGATATAATCACCTGCATGACATCGTCGTGCAAAATGACATGTATCGCACATGACATCACACACAAGTGAACACTCTGCAGGACTGCTTGTATCGCACATGATATCACACACAAGTGAACACTCTGCAGGACTGCTTGTATCGCACATGATATCACACACAAGTAAACACACTGTAGGACTGCTTGTATCGCACATGATATCACACACAAAAGTGAACACTCTGCAGGACTGCTTGTATCGCACATAATATCACACATGTGAACACTCTGCAGGACTGCTTGTATCGCACATATCACACATGTGAACACTCTGCAGGACTGCTTGTATCGCACATGATATCACACACATGTGAACACTCTGCAGGACTGCTTGTATCGCACATGATATCACACACATGTGAACACTCTGCAGGACTGCTTGTATCGCACATGATATCACACACAAAAGTGAACACTCTGCAGGACTGCTTGTATCGCACATGATATCACACACAAGTGAACACTCTGCAGGACTGCTTGTATCGCACATGATATCACACACAAGTGAACACTCTGCAGGACTGCTTGTATCGCACATGATATCACACACAAGTAAACACACTGTAGGACTGCTTGTATCGCACATGATATCACACACAAAAGTGAACACTCTGCAGGACTGCTTGTATCGCACATGATATCACACACAAGTGAACACTCTGCATGACTGCTTGTATCACACATGATATCACACACAAGTGAACACTCTGCAGGACTGCTTGTCTCTCACATGATATCACACACAAGTTAACACTCTGTTTGTATCGCACATGATATCACACACAAGTGAACACTCTGCAGGACTGCTTGTCTCTCACATGATATCACACACAAGTTAACACTCTGTTTGTATCGCACATGATATCACACACAAGTGAACACTCTGCAGGACTGCTTGTCTCTCACATGATATCACACACAAGTTAACACTCTGTTTGTATCGCACATGATATCACACACACGTGAACACTCTGCAGGACTGCTTGTATCGCACATGATATCACACACACGTGAACACACTGCAGGACTGCTTGTATCGCACATGATATCACACACAAGTGAACACTCTGCAGGACTGCTTGTATCGCACATGATATCACACACAAGTAAACACTCTGCAGGACTGCTTGTCTCTCACATGATATCACACACAAGTTAACACTCTGTTTGTATCGCACATGATATCACACACAAGTAAACACGCTGCAGGACTGCTTGTATCACACATGATATCACACACAAGTTAACACTCTGTTTGTATCGCACATGATATCACACACAAGTAAACACGCTGCAGGACTGCTTGTATCGCACATGATATCACACACAAGTGAACACTCTGCAGGACTGCTTGTCTCTCACATGATATCACACACAAGTTAACACTCTGTTTGTATCGCACATGATATCACACACACGTGAACACTCTGCAGGACTGCTTGTATCGCACATGATATCACACACACGTGAACACACTGCAGGACTGCTTGTATCGCACATGATATCACACACAAGTGAACACTCTGCAGGACTGCTTGTATCGCACATGATATCACACACAAGTAAACACTCTGCAGGACTGCTTGTCTCTCACATGATATCACACACAAGTTAACACTCTGTTTGTATCGCACATGATATCACACACAAGTAAACACGCTGCAGGACTGCTTGTATCACACATGATATCACACACAAGTTAACACTCTGTTTGTATCGCACATGATATCACACACAAGTAAACACGCTGCAGGACTGCTTGTATCGCACATGATATCACACACAAGTGAACACGTTGCAGGACTGCTTGTATCGCAAATGATATCACACGAGTGAACACGTTGCAGGACTGCTTCTTGTATCACACATGATATCACACACAAGTGAACGCTCTGCAGAACTGCTTGTATCGCACATGATATCACACACAAGTAAACATGCTGCAGGACTGCTTGTCTCTCACATGATATCACACACAAGTTAACACTCTGTTTGTATCGCACATGATATCCAACACACAAGTAAACACGCTGCAGGACTGCTTGTATCGCACATGATATCACACACAAGTAAACACGCTGCAGGACTGTTTGTATCGCACATGATATCACACACAAGTTAACACACTGTTTGTATCGCACATGATATCACACACAAGTAAACACGCTGCAGGACTGCTTGTATCACACATGATATCACACACAAGTAAACACGCTGCAGGACTGCTTGTATCGCACATGATATCACACACAAGTAAACACGCTGCAGGACTGTTTGTATCGCACATGATATCACACACAAGTTAACACACTGTTTGTATCGCACATGATATCACACACAAGTAAACACTCTGCAGGACTGCTTGTATCGCACATAATATCACACAAGTGAACACGCTGCAGGACTGCTTGTATCGCACATGATATCACACACAAGTAAACACGCTGCAGGACTGTTTGTATCGCACATGATATCACACACAAGTAAACACTCTGCAGGACTGTTTGTATCGCACATGATATCACACACAAGTAAACACTCTGCATGACTGCTTGTATCGCACATGATATCACACACAAGTAAACACGCTGCAGGACTGCTTGTATCGTACATGATATCACACACAAGTAAACACTCTGCAGGACTGCTTGTATCACACATGATATCACACACAAGTAAACACTCTGCAGGACTGCTTGTATCGCACATGATATCACACACAAGTTAACACTCTGTATCGCACATGATATCCAACACACAAGTAAACACGCTGCAGAACTGCTTGTATCGCACATATCACACACAAGTAAACACTCTGCAGGACTGCTTGTCTCTCACATGATATCACACACAAGTTAACACTGTTTGTATCGCACATGATATCACACACAAGTGAACGCTCTGCAGGACTGCTTGTATCGCACATGATATCACACACAAGTAAACACGCTGCAGGACTGTTTGCATCGCACATGATATCACACACAAGTTAACACACTGCTTGTATCGCACATGATATCACACAAGTAAACACGCTGCAGGACTGTTTGTATCGCACATGATATCACACACAAGTAAACACGCTGCAGGACTGTTTGTATCGCACATGATATCACACACAAGTTAACACACTGCTTGTATCGCACATGATATCACACACAAGTAAACACGCTGCAGGACTGTTTGTATCGCACATGATATCACACACAAGTAAACACGCTGCAGGACTGTTTGTATCGCACATGATATCACACACAAGTAAACACTCTGCAGGACTGCTTGTATCGCACATGATATCACACACAAGTAAACACGCTGCAGGACTGTTTGTATCGCACATGATATCACACACAAGTGAACTAGAGATGCGTGGTTTGGGTCGGCTGGGTGATGTGACGAAAAAATAGATTTTGAATAAATTCGGGCGGGTGGCGGTTGAACCATTTGTAAATATTTTCTATACTTGATCGCTAACCTTTACCGTTCAAAGAGCCATTTTGGACCCGTGTCATCAAGCGAAGAAGACAATAAGAGACGTAAACATTCTCTAGGATGTCACCCAGATAATAAGTATTAGGGCGTGCTATGAAGCCATTAGCTTTGTCGCCTGATCTACTCGACAGTCCAGCATCATGTGTGTGTGACTTCTGCAGACACACAACTGCAAGGCATGCTGGGTGACACAAAGTACACTAATGCTTGTGATAGAAACCATTTTAACACTCTTACTAATATGCGCCACACTGTGAAGCCACACCACACAAGAATGACAAACACATTTCAGGAGAACATCCTCACAGTAACACAACCAAACAAATACCCAAAGTCCTTTGCATCCATGACACTTCCTGACTATATTATACACCCCGCTAGCAGCAAAGTGCAGGTAAAGTAAGTTGTAGTCCACCTGCTGCCATGTCGTGGAAGACAAAGTGCAGGTAAAGTAAGTTGTAGTCCACCTGCTGCCATGTAGTGGAAGACAAAGTGCAGGTAAAGTAAGTTGTAGTCCACCTTCTGCCATGTAGTGGAAGACAAAGTGCAGGTAAAGTAAGTTGTAGTCCACCTGCTGCCATGTAGTGGAAGACAAAGTGCAGGTAAAGTAAGTTGTAGTCCACCTGCTGCCATGTCGTGGAAGACAAAGTGCAGGTAAAGTAAGTTGTAGTCCACCTGCTGCCATGTCGTGGAAGACAAAGTGATGGTAAAGTAAGTTGTAGTCAACCCGCTGCCATGTCGTGGAAGACAAAGTGCATGTTCAGAGGTGATTGAATGGTTTGAGGTGCACAAAGAAGTGGATGGCTGCCCGCGTGAAGAAGACCTGAGTCTCTAGTCTGCCAATCCAGCCAAGGACAGTTTTTGGAAGTCAGCATGTTTGACAGCTGCTCTTTTTGCACACCTGCCTACTTGTAAATGTGCAGGTGAGGTGGACTCACCTTCTGGTCTTGTCTTCCCCGTGCAGCTGCTGCCAAGATGGAGAACGGCGCCGTGGACAAGGTACGTGGTTTGGGTCCTTCAGCGAGGTGATGAAGACCTCTCACGGCTCGGTTGTCTTGCAGAATGTCGCAGGCCTCAAGTCACAAACCTGTGGAAGCAAGGTGGCTGCCAGACCTCAGCCAGGTATGGCAACTAGACTCCGCCCACCTTATTCAGTGCAAAGAAAATGAAGTCCTGATCCAGGACTTTGCAATCTTTGAATCCTGTCGCTGTCCCGGGTTTCAGACGTGACCAGTGGACAAAGCAGTCCCGGCACTCCCAAGTCTCCTTCCAGTCAGGCACTCCCTGGAAAGTCAGTGGGCGACGCCCACAAAGTAAAAAAGGTGGCGGTTGTCCGCAGTACGCCCAAGTCACCGGGGTCCCTGAAGAGTCGTCCCCCGGCCCCTCTGGCCGCCGCCCCCACGCCGGTACCCGACTTGAAAGGCGTCAAGTCCAAGATTGGATCGACAGAAAACATCAAGCATCAGCCGGGCGGGGGAAAGGTAAACTTGTGGGCGGGGCATAACAGAGCAGTCCAGGGGTGCCTGAGCGTTTCTCACTGAGGGCCCCAGATCAATTGATGATGGTTTTTCAAAACCAGTACCACATATAGATTAGAAAGACTGAGGACATGCAAGTTCCCTAAACAATGCTACAGAGCCACAAATGCTAACAGTTAGCACTATGGCCAGATAGTGTCAATATGAGCAACATGAGCTAAAATAGTTAGCACGCTTACAGTTAGCATGAGTGAAACCTAAAATCTGTGGTCTTGGAATGACTTTCAAAAGTTACCTGGACTCCTCCCAGTTCTCCTGGGACTTCTTTCTACTTAAAAACCTGATTATTTTGGACCAGTCTCAAGTTTGTATCTTAATCTTCTTGTAAGTCAATCAATCAATCAATCAATCAATTAAAGTTGACTTCTATAGCCCTTAATCACAAATGTCTCAAATGGCTGCACAAGCCACAACCACATCCTGGGCTCAGATCCCACATCAGGGCAAGGAAAAACTCAACCCAATGGCCCCTGGTGCAAACCTTGTCTTTTCGGCAGGTGCAGATCCTGGACCAAAAGGTGGACTACAGCAGCGTGCAGTCCAAGTGCGGCTCCAAGGCCAACCTCAAACACGTGCCCGGTGGCGGCAACGTGAGTAACCAGTGCTAGTTCTAGCTGGCCCCTCCCACTTTAAGTCCCGCTTTCCTTCTGGTTGCAGGTTCAAATCCTGGACAAGAAGCTGGACATAACAAGCGTGCAGTCCCGATGTGGGTCCAAGATCAACATGAAGCACACGCCAGGAGGCGGAAAGGTGAGGAGACAATTAGGTGGACTATAGTCATGTCCAGTCTAAGTCTGGCTCCATGTTCCTGGTGGACTATAGTCATGTCCAGTCTAAGTCTGGCTCCATGTTCCTGGTGGACTATAGTCATGTCCAGTCTAAGTCTGGCTCCATGTTCCTGGTGGACTATAGTCATGTCCAGTCTAAGTCTGGCTCCATGTTCCTGGTGGACTATAGTCATGTCCAGTCTAAGTCTGGCTCCATGTTCCTGGTGGACTATAGTCATGTCCAGTCTAAGTCTGGCTCCATGTTCCTGGTGGACAACTGGTCTAAAAAGGAGGTCTATTTAAAGGCTAGAGTATACAAATGAGTTTTAAGGTGAGACTTAAATGCTTCTACTGAGGTAGCATCTCGAACATTCCAGAGTACTGGAGCCCGAACGGAAAACGCTCTATAGCCCGCAGACTTTTTTTGGGCTTTGGGAATCACTAATAAGCCGGAGTCTTTTGAAGGCAGATTTCTTGCCGGGACATATGGTACAATACAATCGGCAAGATAGGATGGAGCTAGACCGTGTAGTATTTTATACATAAGTAGTAAAACCTTAAAGTCACATCTTAAGTGCACAGGAAGCCAGTGCAGGTGAGCCAGTATAGGTATATATGTATGTATATATGTATATAAAGGTATATACAGTATAGGTATATATGTATGTATATATGTATATAAAGGTATATACAGTATAGGTATATATGTATGTATATATGTATATAAAGGTATATACAGTATAGGTATATATGTATGTATATATGTATATAAAGGTATATACAGTATAGGTATATATGTATGTATATATGTATATAAAGGTATATACAGTATAGGTATATATGTATGTATATATGTATATAAAGGTATATACAGTATAGGTATATATGTATGTATATATGTATATAAAGGTATATACAGTATAGGTATATATGTATGTATATATGTATATAAAGGTATATACAGTATAGGTATATATGTATGTATATATGTATATAAAGGTATATATAGTATAGGTATATATGTATGTATATATGTATATAAAGGTATATACAGTATAGGTACATATGTATGTATATATGTATATAAAG
Organism: Nerophis ophidion; assembly: GCF_033978795.1. Classification (NCBI taxonomy): domain Eukaryota; kingdom Metazoa; phylum Chordata; class Actinopteri; order Syngnathiformes; family Syngnathidae; genus Nerophis; species Nerophis ophidion. Next base: position 6,287,009 of record NC_084627.1, read on the forward strand.
GTATATACAGTATATGTACATATGTATGTATATATGTATATAAAGGTATATACAGTATAGGTATATATGTATATAAAGGCATATACAGTATAGGTATATATGTATGTATATATGTATATAAAGGTATATACAGTATAGGTATATATGTATGTATATATGTATATAAAGGTATATACAGTATAGGTATATATGTATGTATATATGTATATAAAGGTATATACAGTATAGGTACATATGTATGTATATATGTATATAAAGGTATATACAGTATAGGTATATATGTATATAAAGGTATATACAGTATAGGTATATATGTATGTATATATGTATATAAAGGTATATACAGTATAGGTATATATGTATGTATATAAAGGTATATACAGTATAGGTATATATGTATGTATATATGTATATAAAGGTATATACAGTATAGGTATATATGTATATAAAGGTATATACAGTATAGGTATATATGTATGTATATATGTATATAAAGGTATATACAGTATAGGTATATATGTATGTATATAAAGGTATATACAGTATAGGTATATATGTATGTATATATGTATATAAAGGTATATACAGTATAGGTATATATGTATGTATATATGTATATAAAGGTATATACAGTATAGGTATATATGTATGTATATAAAGGTATATACAGTATGGGTACATATGTATGTATATATGTATATAAAGGTATATACAGTATAGGTATATATGTATGTATATATGTATATAAAGGTATATACAGTATAGGTATATATGTATGTATATAAAGGTATATACAGTATAGGTACATATGTATGTATATATGTATATAAAGGTATATACAGTATAGGTATATATGTATGTATATAAAGGTATATACAGTATAGGTACATATGTATGTATATATGTATATAAAGGTATATACAGTATAGGTATATATGTATGTATATAAAGGTATATACAGTACAGGCGTAATATGATCAAACTTTCTTGTTCTTGTCAAAAGTCTAGCAGCCGCATTTTGTACCAACTGTAATCTTTTAATGCTAGACATGGGGAGACCCGAAAATAATAGGTTACAGTAGTCGAGGCGAGACGTAACAAACGCATGGATAATGATCTCGGCGTCTTTAGTGGACAAAATGGAGCGAATTTTAGCGATATTACGGAGATGAAAGAATTGGTCCTAGTGTGTGAATGTTGTCTATCTGTGTTGGCGACTTGTCCAGGGTGTACCCCGCCTTCCACCCGATTGTAGCTGAGATAGGCGCCAGCGCCCCCCGCGACCCCGAAAGGGAATAAGCGGTAGAAAATGGAATGATGGCCGTTTTAGTAACGCTTTTAATGTGTGCCTCAAAGGAGAGAGTTGGGTGGAAGATAATACCCAGATTCTTTACCGAGTCGCCTTGTTTAATTGTTTGGTTGTCAAATGTTAAGGTGGTATTATTAAATAGAGGTCGGTGTCTAGCAGGACCGTTAATCAGCATTTCCATTTTTTTGGCGTTGAGTTGCAAAAAGTTAGCGGACATCCATTGTTTAATGTCAGTAAGACACGCCCCCAGCTGACTACAATCCGGCGTGTTGGTCAGCTTTAGGGGCATGTAGAGTTGGCTGTCATCAGCATAACAGTGAAAGCTAACATGTATGATGTCACCTAGTGGCAGCATGTAGATGCTGAAGAGTGCAGGGCCAAGGACCGAACCCTGGGGAACTCCACACGTTACCTTAACGTAGTCCGAGGTCACATTGATATGGGAGACACACTGCATCCTATCAGTAAGATAAGAGTTAAACCAAGACAGGGCTAAGTCTGACATACCAATTCGTGTTTTGATACGCTCTAATAAAATATTATGATTGACGGTATGGGAAGCAGCGCTAAGATGGAGGAGCAGCAACATAGATGACGCATCAGAATCCATCGTTAGCAATAGATCATTAGTCATTTTTGCGAGGGCTGTCTCAGTCGAGTGATTTGCCCTGAAACCGGATTGAAAGGTTTCACATAGATTGTCAGACGCTAAGTGTTCATTTAACTGCTCCGCAACAATTTTTTCGAGGATTTTTGAAATAAAGGGAAGGTGAGACTCCGGTCGGTAGTTTACCATGAGGTCAGGATCGAGGTTAGGTCTTTTAAGGAGAGGATGAATAACCGCTTTTTTGAATGCTAGGGGAACAGTGCCCGAGGAGAGTGATAAGTTTATAATATTTAGCACTGATGGACCTAATAATACAAAGAGCTCCTTGATCAGTTTCCCAGGAAGTGGGTCAAGTAAGCATGTTGTTTGTTTTATTCCATTTACACGTTGTAACAATTCCTCTAATGTTATTTCCTCAAAACGAGAGAAACTATTTTGGAGGGCCGTATCCGCCGTATATACCATCGTGTCAGTGTTAATAGAACCCCGTTGTAGCTGGGACGCATTGTCTTTAATCTCCTTTCTAATGACTTCCATTTTCTTATTAAAGAACTTCATAAAGTCATCAGCTGAGTGGGTGGAGCTACTGGAAGGAGTCCCTTGTTGGGTTAGCGATGCTACCGTACTAAACAAAAATTTTGGATCGTTTTTATTAAGGTGGATGAGATTTGAGTAATATTTAGCTTTAGCTAAGGTAAGCATGTGTTTATAAGTTATTAAACTATCACTCCATGCTTGATGGTGCACCTCAAGTTTAGTCGTGCGCCATTTGCGTTTCAGCTTTCTACATAAAAATTTCTGAGCTCTAGTTTCTTCTGTAAACCACGGGGAACACCTTTTTTTAACTTCAGCGGTGCTATACTATCAATGGTTTGGTGCAGGGCGTGGTTAAAGTTGTTAGTGAGGTTATCAATAGAGCCCACATACTTTGGGAATGGTCCCATTACCGAGGGCAGTAGGTCAGCAAGAGTCGTCGTTGTGGCCGTATTAATGTTGCGGCTGCTATAGCAGTTATTATTATTATTAGGTAATGATCGGACAATACTTTAGTATACGGGAGTATCGTAACTTTGGAAACGGTGATACCCCTGACAAGCACTAGGCCTATCGTATTTCCGTTGCAATGCGTGGGTTCATTTATTATTTGTGTAAGACCACAGCTATCAACTATAGTCTGGAGCGCTACGCACGGTGGGTCCGATGGGGTATTCATATGGATATTAAAGTCCCCCATTATGATTATATTATCGGCGTGTGTCACTAGATCAGCAACAAACTCTTGAGAATTCATTGATAAAGTCCAAATAGGACCCTGGGGGGCGGTAGATAACAGCCAGGTATAGAGGTAGCGGTGTGACAGACCTCCTAGTAAGCACCTCAAACGATTTACATTTAGGACTAAGGTTAAAGTTTTCATTGTATATTAATGTGAACCCCCCACCCCTTTTAAGGGGACGGGCAATATGCACATACGTATAGTTAGGAGGAGATGCCTCATTTAGAGCAAAAAAGTAGTTTGGTTTAAGCCAGGTTTCACTGAGACCGATGACGTTAAGATTGTTGTTTCTGATGACCTCATTAACTAACAACGTTTTGGGAGACAATGATCTTATGTTTAAAAAAAAACTATACTATAGGTAGTGGGCTGTTTTAGGGAATTTTTAAATTAAATTATCCATAGTAGCAATATTAATAATGTTGTGTTTATTATGCTTAGTGCACTTAAAATAATTACGACCATATCTAGGAATAGATATGACGGGAATTTTCCGATTGTTTGTTTGGTGCTTTGATAAACGGAATGCATCATAGTTAGCCACCTCAGTAAAACGCATGTCCATTTCTGAAACAATCAAAGCAGAAAAAACTTGTTCTAACTTAACTGACTCCTCACCCAGTCTAGCAGGCTCGGGTCTTCCTTTTAAATCCGGCTTCAGGATGGAGGGAAGGGGTGTTCTGTGGGGATTAGCCTTTTGCTTTGTTTTTAGCCCCGCTCGGCATCCGCGTTTCTGCTTCCGATCACACCGCTTGCGTCTGCTCCGTAGACGGCCCCCGCTGGTACTATACTCCCCTGCTTCACAGGCCGCTGGGTGTAGCCGGCGAAGTATTCCCATGCTAGCTAGCAGGTCTATCAGTCCAAAACGGCCCGATCTAGTCTAAAACGGCCCAATCTATCCACATCCAGAATTGTCTGGCGGTCGTAAGTGATCACAGAGTGACCACGCTGTAAGCCAGCCAGGAAATTTGAAGAATTGTCCGGTATTTTTGCCAAATGTTCCATCTTTATCAAGAGCCCCTCGGCGCCGCCATCTTGATCTTACTTGAGTACAATTTCTGGCTACTCTACCCACCTCTGGCTGGTATATATTTCAATGTGTTTATAGTCTATGTATATTTATCTGTGGAACACTCTCCCTGACCACCTGAGGGCACCTAAGACCGTGGATGCTTTTAAAAAAGGCTTAAAAACCCATCTTATCAAAAAAGCCTTTTTATAGACATGCATGCTGATTCTAACTATTTGGCTGTTTCTAGTTTTATATTTTATTTATTTTTATCATCTTTTTATTATTATCATTACTATTTTTTTACACTGTGGCACTTTGAGCTTGTTTGCTCAACGTTAAGTGTTTTTTTTTACAAATATAATCTATTATTAATATATGTTGTAAAAATATATTTATATGTGGTTTATGTATATATTTATATGTGGTTATCATCTATGTATATGTATATATATTAATGTGGTTATAGTGTATATATATTTATATGTGGTTATCATCTATGTATATATATATATATATATATATATATATATTAATGTGGTTATAGTGAATGTATATTAATGTGGCCTACATATATATTTATATGTGTTTATAGTCTATATATACTTTTATGTGCTTATAGTGCATATATTTTGTCATTGCGTTTTGCAGACTCTTGGAGACAACATGTACATAGTGTATATACACTCCCCCCCATTTTTGTATATATTATCATATATATAGTTTTTCAAATCAGCTGCCATGTATACTGTGTACATGTACATCATTTATACATCTTTTAAAGTTAGTTTTTTATACAAGTTAGTGATATATCTTTTATTGTTGAATGTGTGACATGTGATGATGTTGAATGTATGACATGTGATGATGTTGAATGTGTGACATGTGATGAATATTGAGAGGAGCACAATGGAAACAAACCTTTTGGCTCTTTGTCACATCAAAGCATTACATTGATCACATTCTTTAACATGTCACTACACTTAGCAATCAATCAATCAAACAGTGGTGTTGGCGTCGGCGCGACAAGAGCGGTGTTGGCGTCGGCGCGACAAGAGCGGTGTTGGCGTCGGCGCGACAAGAGCGGTGTTGGCGTCGGCGCGACAAGAGCGGTGTTGGCGTCGGCGCGACAAGAGCGGTGTTGGCGTCGGCGCGACAAGAGCGGTGTTGGCGTCGGCGCGACAAGAGCGGTGTTGGCGTCGGCGCGACAAGAGCGGTGTTGGCGTCGGCGCGACAAGAGCGGTGTTGGCGTCGGCGCGACAAGAGCGGTGTTGGCGTCGGCGCGACAAGAGCGGTGTTGGCGTCGGCGCGACAAGAGCGGTGTTGGCGTCGGCGCGACAAGAGCGGTGTTGGCGTCGGCGCGACAAGAGCGGTGTTGGCGTCGGCGCGACAAGAGCGGTGTTGGCGTCGGCGCGACAAGAGCGGTGTTGGCGTCGGCGCGACAAGAGCGGTGTTGGCGTCGGCGCGACAAGAGCGGTGTTGGCGTCGGCGCGACAAGAGCGGTGTTGGCGTCGGCGCGACAAGAGCGGTGTTGGCGTCGGCGCGACAAGAGCGGTGTTGGCGTCGGCGCGACAAGAGCGGTGTTGGCGTCGGCGCGACAAGAGCGGTGTTGGCGTCGGCGCGACAAGAGCGGTGTTGGCGTCGGCGCGACAAGAGCGGTGTTGGCGTCGGCGCGACAAGAGCGGTGTTGGCGTCGGCGCGACAAGAGCGGTGTTGGCGTCGGCGCGACAAGAGCGGTGTTGGCGTCGGCGCGACAAGAGCGGTGTTGGCGTCGGCGCGACAAGAGCTGTGTTGGCGTCGGCGCGACAAGAGCGGTGTTGGCGTCGGCGCGACAAGAGCGGTGTTGGCGTCGGCGCGACAAGAGGGGTGTTGGCGTCGGCGCGACAAGAGGGGTGTTGGCGTCGGCGCGACAAGAGGGGTGTTGGCGTCGGCGCGACAAGAGGGGTGTTGGCGTCGGCGCGACAAGAGGGGTGTTGGCGTCGGCGCGACAAGAGGGGTGTTGGCGTCGGCGCGACAAGAGGGGTGTTGGCGTCGGCGCGACAAGAGCGGTGTTGGCGTCGGCGCGACAAGAGCGGTGTTGGCGTCGGCGCGACAAGAGCGGTGTTGGCGTCGGCGCGACAAGAGCGGTGTTGGCGTCGGTGCGACAAGAGCGGTGTTGGCGTCGGTGCGACAAGAGCGGTGTTGGCGTCGGTGCGACAAGAGCGGTGTTGGCGTCGGTGCGACAAGAGCGGTGTTGGCGTCGGTGCGACAAGAGCGGTGTTGGCGTCGGTGCGACAAGAGCGGTGTTGGCGTCGGCGCGACAAGAGCGGTGTTGGCGTCGGCGCGACAAGAGCGGTGTTGGCGTCGGCGCGACAAGAGCGGTGTTGGCGTCGGCGCGACAAGAGCGGTGTTGGCGTCGGCGCGACAAGAGCGGTGTTGGCGTCGGCGCGACAAGAGCGGTGTTGGCGTCGGCGCGACAAGAGCGGTGTTGGCGTCGGCGCGACAAGAGCGGTGTTGGCGTCGGCGCGACAAGAGCGGTGTTGGCGTCGGCGCGACAAGAGCGGTGTTGGCGTCGGCGCGACAAGAGGGGTGTTGGCGTCGGCGCGACAAGAGCGGTGTTGGCGTCGGCGCGACAAGAGCGGTGTTGGCGTCGGCGCGACAAGAGCGGTGTTGGCGTCGGCGCGACAAGAGCGGTGTTGGCGTCGGTGCGACAAGAGCGGTGTTGGCGTCGGTGCGACAAGAGGGGTGTTGGCGTCGGCGCGACAAGAGCGGTGTTGGCGTCGGCGCGACAAGAGCGGTGTTGGCGTCGGTGCGACAAGAGCGGTGTTGGCGTCGGCGCGACAAGAGCGGTGTTGGCGTCGGCGCGACAAGAGCGGTGTTGGCGTCGGCGCGACAAGAGCGGTGTTGGCGTCGGCGCGACAAGAGCGGTGTTGGCGTCGGTGCGACAAGAGCGGTGTTGGCGTCGGCGCGACAAGAGCGGTGTTGGCGTCGGCGCGACAAGAGCGGTGTTGGCGTCGGTGCGACAAGAGCGGTGTTGGCGTCGGCGCGACAAGAGCGGTGTTGGCGTCGGTGTGACAAGAGTGGTGTTGGTAGTGATGGTGGTTGATGTTTTCAGGTGCAGATCGTGCACAAGAAAGTGGACGTGAGCAACGTGACGTCCAAGTGTGGCTCCAAAGACAACATCCGTCACAAACCAGGTGACAACACTTCATCTCATCCACTCTCCTACCAACTTACTTACATAGCATCCTGATCACCATGACAACTATCACTATGATTATGACTATGAATAGGACTGATTATTGTTATGACTATGATTACAATTATGAGTATGATTCTGAATATTATCATGATCATAACTATGATTAGGACTGATTACGACCATGATTACTATTATGACTATGAATATTACAATTACAATAATGACTGAGTATTACAAATACAATAATGACTATGATCATGACTGATTACAATTATGACCACAGTTATGATTATGATCATGAGTATGACTGATTATGATTACAATGACTATGATTATGACCATGATTATTACTATGATTACAATTGTGACTGTGATTATTTTTATGACTATGAATGTAATTCTGACTATTAACATGATTATGATTATAATTCTGATTCTATTATGAGCATGACCGATTATAACTATGATTATGACTGATAATGAGTATGGCCGTGATTACAATTATGACTATGATTACAATAATGATTATAACTATGATTATGACCACGGTTATTACTATGATCATGACTATGACAGATTATGACTAAGATTACAATTATGACAATGATTATTACTAAGATTCTGACTGAATATTACTATGATTATGTTCATGTTCATGACTATGATCATGATTATGACAATCATCACGATTCTGAGTACGATTATGACTATGAGCTTAAAATTATGACTGATTCTGATTATGGCTAGGATTCTGATCACGATTCTGATTACGATCACAATTGTAAATATGATTATTATTCAGGTTCTGGCTATGATTCTAACCATGATCAGGGTTGTGATTCTGACTATGATCAGGATTGTGACTATGATTGTTATTGTTCAGGTGGTGGGAACGTGGAGATCAAAAATGAGAAGCTGGAGTTCCGTGTTCAGTCCAAGGTGGGATCTCTCAACAACATTGGCCATGTTCCTGGAGGCGGTCAGAGGAAGGTACCTTCTCTGCACACTGTCATCATCATAATAATGTACCTTCTCTGCACACTGTCATCATCATAATAATGTACCTTCTCTGCACACTGTCATCATCATAATAATGTACCTTCTCTGCACACTGTCATCATCATAATAATGTACCTTCTCTGCACACTGTCATCATCATAATAATGTACCTTCTCTGCACACTGTCATCATCATAATAATGTACCTTCTCTGCACACTGTCATCATCATAATAATGTACCTTCTCTGCACACTGTCATCATCATAATAATGTACCTTCTCTGCACACTGTCATCATCATAATAATGTACCTTCTCTGCACACTGTCATCATCATAATAATGTACCTTCTCTGCACACTGTCATCATCATAATAATGTACAATCTCTGAACACTATTGTAATATATTTACCACATCTTTGCCTCACATCATCATCATGACTACATCATATTATAGTGCTTAAAGAAGGATGGACTACATATTATAGTGCTTAAAGAAGGATGGACTACATCATATTATAGTGCTTAAAGAAGGATGGACTACATATTATAGTGCTTAAAGAAGGATGGACTACATCATATTATAGTGCTTAAAGAAGGATGGACTACATATTATAGTGCTTAAAGGATGGACTACATCATATTATAGTGCTTAAAGAAGGATGGACTACATATTATAGTGCTTAAAGAAGGATGGACTACATCATATTATAGTGCTTAAAGAAGGATGGACTACATATTATAGTGCTTAAAGGATGGACTACATCATATTATAGTGCTTAAAGAAGGATGGACTACATCATATTATAGTGCTTAAAGGAGGATGGACTACATCATATTATAGTGCTTAAAGGAGGATGGACTACATCATATTATAGTGCTTAAAGAAGGATGGACTACATCATATTATAGTGCTTAAAGGATGGACTACATCATATTATAGTGCTTAAAGAAGGATGGACTACATCATATTATAGTGCTTAAAGGATGGACTACATCATATTATAGTGCTTAAAGAAGGATGGACTACATCATATTATAGTGCTTAAAGGAGGATGGACTACATCATATTATAGTGCTTAAAGGAGGATGGACTACATCATATTATAGTGCTTAAAGAAGGATGGACTACATCATATTATAGTGCTTAAAGGAGGATGGACTACATCATATTATAGTGCTTAAAGGAGGATGGACTACATCATATTATAGTGCTTAAAGAAGGATGGACTACATCATATTATAGTGCTTAAAGGATGGACTACATCATATTATAGTGCTTAAAGAAGGATGGACTACATCATATTATAGTGCTTAAAGGATGGACTACATCATATTATAGTGCTTAAAGAAGGATGGACTACATCATATTATAGTGCTTAAAGGAGGATGGACTACATCATATTATAGTGCTTAAAGGAGGATGGACTACATCATATTATAGTGCTTAAAGAAGGATGGACTACATCATATTATAGTGCTTAAAGGATGGACTACATCATATTATAGTGCTTAAAGGAGGATGGACTACATCATATTATAGTGCTTAAAGGAGGATGGACTACATCATATTATAGTGCTTAAAGGAGGATGGACTACATCATATTATAGTGCTTAAAGGAGGATGGACTACATCATATTATAGTGCTTAAAGGATGGACTACATCATATTATAGTGCTTAAAGAAGGATGGACTACATCATATTATAGTGCTTAAAGAAGGATGGACTACATCATATTATAGTGCTTAAAGAAGGATGGACTACATCATATTATAGTGCTTAAAGAAGGATGGACTACATCATATTATAGTGCTTAAAGAAGGATGGACTACATCATATTATAGTGCTTAAAGAGGGATGGACTACATCATATTATAGTGCTTAAAGGATTACATCATAGAAGGAAATGTTTCATCACTACTGACTCTCCCACTTCCTGCACTCAGCTTTAGTATTTCTTTGAACACTTCTTCTGATTTATGTCATGCACTACTTCATATGACCATGTATGACTTGTTATGATTTCCTCATGTCTTTACTTTCTATTGATTTCAGTTTCACTTTCAGTTGATTTCTTTCAGTGTTTGATTCCATCACGTCTTGTTTTTGTTGCACGCCCCTCCCCCTTCCTGGCGCCATGTAGCGAGCGAGGGGGACGCAGGGCGAGTGCAGCCCCTCCACCCCCTCCCCCCCTGTCACCCCGACTGAAGCCCCCCCTCCCCCCAAAGATGGAGGAGAGCAGTAAGTACCTTCACTTCACCCCCATTACATCTTTTTCTCATCTTTCGTCATTCCAGCCTTTGTCCTTCCATTTCATTAATACACATTCTTCCATGCAGTCCCTTGGCTGGACAGTTGGGGGCAGTACCTAGGTTGGATGCATTAAATAGCTATAAATACAAACATTATGTCTATATTTACATACACACACACACACACACACACACACACACACACACACACACACACACACACACACACACACACACACACACACACACACACAGTGGGGCAAAAAAGTATTTAGTCAGCCAGCGATTGTGCAAGTTCTCCCACTTCAAATGATGACAGAGGTCTGTCATTTTCATCATAGGTACACTTCAACTGGGAGAGACAGAATGGGAAAAAAAATCCAGGAATTCACATTGTAGGAATTTCAAAGAATTTATTTGTAAATCATGGTGGAAAATAAGTATTTGGTCAAGCATTCAAAGCTCTCACTGATGGAAGGAGGTTTTGGCTCCAAATCTCAGGATACATGGCCCCATTCATTCTTTCCTTAACACGGATCAATCGTCCTGTCCCCTTAGCAGAAAAACAGCCCCAAAGCATGATGTTTCCACCCCCATGCTTCACAGTAGGTGTGGTGTTCTTGGGATGCAACTCAGCATTCTTCTTCCTCCAAACACCAGCAGTTGAGTTGATACCAAAATGGATACATGGATGATACAGCAGAGGATTGGGAGAATGTCATGTGGTCAGATGAAACCAGAATAGAACTTTTTGCTATCAACTCAACTGGTGGTGTTTGGAGGAAGAAGAATACTGAGTTGCATCCCAAGAACACCATACCTACTGTGAAGCATGGGGGTGGAAACATCATGCTTTGGGGCTGTTTTTCTGCTAAGGGGACAGGACGATTGATCCGTGTTAAGGAAAGAATGAATGGGGCCATGTATCCTGAGATTTGGAGCCAAAACCTCCTTCCATCAGTGAGAGCTTTGAATGCTTGACCAAATACTTATTTTCCACCAAAATTAGCAAAATAATTCTTTAAAAATCCTACAATGTGAATTCCTGGATTTTTTTTCCCCATTCTGTCTCTCCCAGTTGAAGTGTACCTATGATGAAAATGACAGACCTCTGTCATCATTTGAAGTGGGACAACTTGCACAATCGCTGGCTGACTAAATACTTCTTTGCCCCACTGTGTGTGTACATCTACAAAGTAGGGTAGTATGATATAGCAGTATTGGTATACATAAAGCGTGACATTTTGATAAACATCCTTAAGTGTTCCGTGTGTATGAGTATGATCCGGTGCAGACGCTGACACTAAAAGTGAGGAGTGCAGATGGCGTCACGTGTCCATGCCTGTGCGCAGATCGAGAGCCACAAACTGACCTTCCGTGAGAGCGCCAAGGCCCGCACCGACCACGGCGCAGAGATCGTGTCATTGGAGGACTCCCCCCAGCAGCTCAGCACCGTGTCGTCCTCCGGTAGTCTCAACATGGCCGACCCCCCGCAGCTCTCCACGCTGGCCGACCAGGTGAGCGCCTCTCTGGCCCAGCAGGGTCTGTGAGCGTTGGCCTGCCTGCCTCCTCGTCCTCGTCCTCGTCTCCTCACTGGACTTTTTGTCATCACCTCACTGTACCGCCATCCAGATGTTAGACGCATCGCGACAGTCCCTACCAAGTCCTACTGTACCACCATCCAGATGTTAGACGCATCGCGACAGTCCCTACCAAGTCCCACTGTACTGCCATCCAGATGTTAGACGCATCCCCGACTGTCCCTACCAAGTCCCACTGTACCACCATCCAGATGTTAGACGCATCCCGACTGTCCCTACCAAGTCCCACTGTACCACCATCCAGATGTTAGACGCATCCCCGACTGTCCCTACCAGGTCTTACTGTACCACCATCCAGATGTTAGACGCATCCCCGACTGTCCCTACCAAGTCCCACTGTACTACCATCCAGATGTTAGACGCATCTCCGACTGTCCCTACCAAGTCCCACTGTACCACCATCCAGATGTTAGACGCATCGCCGACTGTCCCTACCAAGTCCCACTGTACCGCCATCCAGATGTTAGACGCATCGCCGACTGTCCCTACCAAGTCCCACTGTACTGCCATCCAGATGTTAGACGCATCGCCGACTGTCCCTACCAAGTCCCACTGTACCGCTATCCAGATGTTAGATGCATCGCCGACTGTCCCTACCAAGTCCCACTGTACTGCCATCCAGATGTTAGACGCATCCCCGACTGTCCCTACCAAGTCCCACTGTACCACCATCCAGATATTAGACGCATCCCCGACTGTCCCTACCAAGACTGTACCACCATCCAGATGTTAGACGCATCCCCGACTGTCCCTACCAAGTCCCACTGTACCACCATCCAGATGTTAGACGCATCCCCGACTGTCCCTACCAAGTCCTACTGTACCACCATCCAGATGTTAGATGCATCCCCGACTGTCCCTACCAAGTCCCACTGTACCACCATCCAGATGTTAGACGCATCCCCGACTGCCCCTACCAAGTCCCACTGTACCACCATCCAGGTGTTAGACACATCCCCGACTGTCCCTACCAAGTCCCACTGTACCACCATCCAGATGTTAGACGCATTGCCGACTGTCCCTACCAAGTCCCACTGTACCGCCATCCAGATGTTAGACGCATCCCCGACTGTCCCTACCAAGTCCCACTGTACCACCATCCAGATGTTAGACGCATCCCCGACTGTCCCTACCAAGTCCTACTGTACCACCATCCAGATGTTAGACGCATCCCCGACTGTCCCTACCAAGTCCTACTGTACCACCATCCAGATGTTAGATGCATCCCCGACTGTCCCTACCAAGTCCCACTGTACCACCATCCAGATGTTAGACGCATCCCCGACTGCCCCTACCAAGTCCCACTGTACCACCATCCAGATGTTAGACGCATCCCCGACTGTCCCTACCAAGTCCCACTGTACCACCATCCAGGTGTTAGACACATCCCCGACTGTCCCTACCAAGTCCCACTGTACCGCCATCCAGATGTTAGACGCATTGCCGACTGTCCCTACCAAGTCCCACTGTACCGCCATCCAGATGTTAGACGCATCCCCGACTGTCCCTACCAAGTCCCACTGTACCACCATCCAGATGTTAGACACATCCCCGACTGTCCCTACCAAGTCCCACTGTACCACCATCCAGGTGTTAGACACATCCCCGACTGTCCCTACCAAGTCCCACTGTACTGCCATCCAGATGTTAGACGCATCGCCGACTGTCCCTACCAAGTCCCACTGTACCGCCATCCAGATGTTAGACGCATCGCCGACTGTCCCTACCAGGTCTTACTGTACCGCCATCCAGATGTTAGACGCATCGCCGACTGTCCCTACCAAGTCCCACTGTACCACCATCCAGATGTTAGACGCATCGCCGACTGTCCCTACCAAGTCCCACTGTACCACCATCCAGATGTTAGACGCATCGCCGACTGTCCCTACCAGGTCTTACTGTACCGCCATCCAGATGTTAGATGCATCCCGCGGCCAGGAGAAGTTTGTGTCGTCTGGGCGCACATCTAAGGCGGCCACGACGACAAAAAGTGTTTTCATGTTCCAAGTTGTTTGTCTGACTGGTGTTTTGCTGCCATTTGGGCGGACATGCAGCCCCTGGGTCCAGCAGGGGGCGGTACCTTCCTTCCTGTAGTAACAATGGCTAATTGACGTGTCGCACATTTCCTTTGATTTGGTCTTTCTAGAAAGCGTTTTTAAGCAGTGGAGTTCCCGCTCTGGCGTCACTTCCTGCATGGTGACAAAAGTAGTGTTTAGAAGAGGAGGTGCATGCTGACTCCTGGGAACGTGACTCACCTTTTGTACACGCCGTGTTGCCAATGTGATTGTTGTGCCTCCACTAATGACTTGTTGCTGGATGTTTGCAAATAAAGGCTAAGTCACCGAGCCTCGACTCTTTTGTCAGCACAGAAAAGCAGAGCAATGTTAAACATAAATGTTTTAATGAACTATTTACAAAATGAAAATAGTAATTTACTGCTGCAACAATCAAACAGGTACATCAAGGTGTGACGTCACAACTGACGAGACAACAGTGATTGGCTGTGGCAAAAGCAAAGGATGGATTTTTTTTTTTTTTGAAGTTTTGCATAGTAATAAGTTGACGAGAGCGCAAATTTCCCTTGGTTGAGCAACCTGAACTCCGCTGGTGTGGCACGGCGAGCGTCACGGGAGGAATGGGTCACGGCCAAGACGTTACACAAAGTGGACAAAGAAAACTAAACAAGTGCTCTGACGTCAGGCCACCTCCAAAGGGGAGGGGCACCATCCTAAATGCAGCCGTTTATTTAGATGAGGGGGTGGCTTTTTTTTATTATTTTGTTATTTGTCACTCCACTAAAATGTACATGGGAATTACAAGCAATCTAATGATAGAAAAACACCCTTTGGCCATATTGGGAGGAGTCGCTACATAGTGCGCTAGGCGTGTACACGGCACGTATGAACACCACTAAGCCTCCAAGTACATACTACACAAACCATACTGTAACATGTCGGGAAAGGCTTCTATCTGTGTCGTGTTCACTAAAAACTGTGAAAGAATTAGACTGATGTTTGAATATCAAACAACAGGCGCCCCTCCGAGTCCGCCCAGGTTCACCGCTGTCCCGAGGCTTTGTCCTCGCAGAGCGAGTCGCCCTCGTCCGAATCCGTGCGGCCGTACGCTCGGCAACCCGAGATGCTTCGCATCCTGGGCAGGCTGGGGTGCTCGCCTTCCGTCTCGGGCTCGGGGGCGGGGTCTTCGGGCAAGGGGAAGTTTCGTCGCTCCCACGGCGCCACAGTCTGGAAACAGGAGTTCATGACAAGACAGCTGACAATGTATTTTGGATTCATTTGGGGGCTGTGTGTTGGTGTCCTGCCAGATCTTTACTTTCATGCATTAAGAAGACAAAATGTGGATTGTTACCATCGTACTTTGTCAGAGGTTTGCTAATGTAATCTGTGATACTTCTACCTGAATAAATGTGCCTCCGTCTGGAAACAGGAGTTCATAAAACACAGCTGAAAATGATTTGCCACTTGAGAATGTACTTGGCTTCATTTTAGGGCTGTCAGTTATCGCAGTTTATTCGTAAATAACTGTCATTTTTCATCATTGACATGTGTGTTTAAATACCATGACTGGACAGTTTGTTTGCTTGATGAAATGTTTTTAAACATGAGGCTTTTTTAAACAGCTCAACACAAAAAGGACATGAACACCCTTTAAATGGAAAGAGAAAACATGACCTGCAGGTGTTGGTGTACTGCCAGATTTTGTATTCCTGCTGTAGGAGCACTTGCATTCAGAGGAAGAGCTACGCGTCAATGTTTGGATGGAAGTTTCAGGCATTAATAACAAAATGTGGATTGTTACGATCATACTGTGTCAAAGAGGTTTGCTAATGTACATTACATCTCGTACAGGTTAATGGTCTTCATATCTCTGCATGACAATGTTTTAACCTTCTCTATTAACATAATGTAGTGTTTATCCTGTTAAACATTTTGTAATTACAGACCATCAATCACAACAGGTTATAAAAAGAATACACTGCAGTAATGGTGATATTGTGTAGTTTGCTGTAATGAGCCCATGTGGGCTGCAGAGGGCAGTAGCAAGCATGCCTGCAGTATTACGCTTAGTCTCAGTGGGCGTGAAGAAGAAGATGAGAAAGTGTTTGAGGATGGAGCCGTCAGTCCTGGGTGTCAACATAAATAAAAGTTAGCGTGTCACTTCTGTCTGTTTAGTAGGACAGTGCTATTTGTCAACATAAATAAAAGGATGCCTTGCTCAAAAACAGTCTACTGCCGATATTGCAGTACACTTTATTTCAATCTACATTTATTTAGGTAGAAATATCACAGATTATATTGCAAAGCAGACTACTGGATGTCACGCATAGCACTACTATTGTGAAGCTGCACCTGTGAGAAAAGACGACACATTTTGATGAAAGTCTCTGATCAAAGTGACTTTAGAGCAGGGGTCTCACACCTTAATATGAAAGTTTAATGTTAGTGCGGCCCGTAAGTTTTGTATGAATGGCACTTGACAGCGTTGTGTGCGGAGCTGAAGGAATCTACCAATCACGGTGTGGTATGTGGCTCTGGAGGGCGCAACATTGACGTCACTTGCGTGATGCAAGCAGAGATACATTTTGCCGCTTTTCCACTAGACCCGCACGCGCTCTCTCTCGCTCGCCCGCCGCTCTCTCTCGCTCCCTACCCCGGCGCCGCTGTAACAGTCCGTCCGGGCCGGTAGCCTCCGAAGGATTCCGCCGAAGGACCAAGCGACCCTACAAAATTGTGGTGCACTGGACCCCAGCGCTGATACTCCGACAGAGAGTCTCTGGGCCAATCGGACGTGTAACACATTAGTCGTGATGTTAGCCCGTTCGAGGCTAATTGTGCTACTGTCACTGTAAACTCCATAGCGTGCTCATAAGCACATTCTAGCTGCCTACATGTCGACATATAACCTTCACCGGGGCTACTGTTGCATGCTGGGTAGTGTAGTCCCTATATTCCCTAGTTTATAACATCACACTATGTGCATACATTGTTGCTGACTGGAGAAATCAAATTATTATTGTTATTACCTATGATTGATTTATTGACTTAATTCTCATTTTGTTTAATTATATTTTGTGTTGAAAATAAAAGTAGACGTTCAAAAATCTTTTCTTGCGGCCCAGCCTCACCCAAACTCTGCATCCAGTGGGCTCCAGGCAAATTGAGTTTGAGACCCCTGCCTTAGAGCTTTTATTCCCTCTTAATACAGCAGTTCAAGTAACAATCTCCATTGAATGTTTGGACTGCAAACATGGATGTGAACAAGCCGCAAAGCTCGCCTGCAGCGTTTGTTCCAATGTCGTCGTCGTCGTCACGGTGATTGCAGATCAAATTGTCTTGTCCTTAAAAGGACTTTGGACTTGACACGTCTACAATGTCCCGCTTTCTTTATACGCCATTGTCTGTGCTATTGGCTCCACAGTAACTGGACGACATTACATTTCCTCAAGCTACGGAATGGGCCGAGGGTCAAAACGTTTATGCGTGAAAAAAAGATAGCCTAACTTTGACAGCTTTTTCTGTATTGGTGGTAGCAGCAGCTGCCAGTTGTGATGGTGTGCCGGCGACAACAGAAGTTGCTTTGTTGGTCACAGCAGAAAAATGATGGCCAATGTGTAATTAGCTAATAGCATGTTCAAGTTCTTTAGGCCTGTGGACTAGGCCTACATACAGGCTAAATCCATCTAATGACTCTGATCAGGTCTAATCAACTGTCGACATACCCTTTCCTCGAAGGTGAAGTCTGGCGTGGAGCAGCGTGTGTCCTCGCTGGACAGAAGTCGATGGGAGTCTCTGGAACACGGCGTGTGAGGGTTGGAGGCGGTGTCGGGGCTGGCGGGACTCAGGGGTGATGGCACATGGCCGTAGTCGTGCAGCATGGGGTAGTGGCTGGGGTCGGGCGAGGCGGGCTGAGGGGTGGAGGGGTTGGTGCCGCAGAACAGCGGGGTGGTGCGGCCGTCCACCGACTTGTAGGACCTGACGGCAACAAGGACAGCGGCGTCAGCGGCGTACCTGGAGCGGCGAGCGGACCGCAGCGTGTCATCACCTGCTGCCCCTCCTCTTGGCTGGAGCTAAGGCCATCCAGGTCCAGCGAGAGCGCTCCTGGTCCTCGTAGGGCTGATGCAGCTGGATGAAGGCGGCGTCCGACAAGTCCTCAACCTGCACGCACGCACACGCCATCAGAGACCTCGTTAGCTTCCTCCGCCGCCGGCTAACCACTCACCTCACGCCCGTCCTCTTCCTCTGCCGCCGGCTGAGCCAGGACGTCCACAGCTCGCCAACTGCACACAGCGGGGAGCAGGTCAACGGGGGGCAGCGGTCAAGATGGCCACGGAACATACCTGGGCGTGAGGATCTCCTTGTACTGCAGCTTCTCCACGCGCGTAGTGGCAGCCACCGACATGGGAATGACGATGTTGTTGATGTCAAAGGAGCTTTCTCCTCGCCGCCTCTTGATGGGTAGCTGCTGGTGCACAAGCACATGTCACCTTGCTTCTCACCTCCAATCATTGACTTGTTGCTCGCTGATCAAAGTCACCAATTACCCTCCATATAAATGTGTCTATACATAAATACATACACATTTATATGTGTGTATACAAACAAATGTGTGTATAAATACACATAAATGTGTGTATACATACACGTGTCTATACATACACATAAATGTGTGTATACTAGGGGTGTAACGGTACACAAAAATTTCGGTTTGGTACGTACCTCGGTTTAGAGGTCACGGTTCGGTTCATTTTCGGTACAGTAAGAAAACAAAATATTAATTTTTTGGTTATTTATTTACCAAATTTTTAACAATGGCTTTATCCTTTTAACATTGGGAACACTATAATAATTCTGCCCACGTTAATCCACATTAAACTGCCTCAAGTTGTTGCTCAGATTAAAGAAAACGACAAAACTTTTCTTCTACAAATAAAAAGTGTAACATTAAACAGTTTCAAGTCAACTCATCGTGCTTAATTTATTACAGCATTTGGGAAGCCTGTAGTTGATTTTTATGATGTAAATGTCATATTTGAATCAACATGTGATAGCAGGGACCCTGCCATTCAAAACTAGGCTGCTACATTACTAATGATTAATGTAACTATAGCTGAAAAAATTGCACAATAGCAATAGGAGAGACTATTCCTCCCTGTACACCATGGACTTCATGTAGGCTTTATGATGCACTTACATTATTATACACACTATCAGAGACAGAAACTCTTCATTTAACATGAAGTCCTTTTTTGCTGCTTCAACACACCTCAATCGACACTGTCCGTAACACACACACACACCGCAAAATGAGCTAACGTTACGCTAAAAGCTAATTAGCCTTCACCTTAAGCCAGGACTGCGAGTGAGCTGAGCTGCAGTTTGTTTCTAGAAGATCAACGGGCTCATAGTCATGCTAGTAGTAGTTTGACTTGGAAGTGTTTAGTATAATTTGGGGGGAGTCCGCTGCTCACCTGCTAAACACATATCTGCTCAACGCTGAAACGCTGACTACATGCGCTCTGAATACGCACTGCTGATTGGCTGTTACCGCTACGGTTGTAACCAATCAGATGGTTGTGGGGGTGGGAAAATGCTGGGTGCTGTGTAAGAGACAGAGGCAGAACGGAGCGGAGCAGCTTATTAAGACTTAAGCATACTTCATATGTTCAAGTGGAACTCGTTCGGTACTCCTCCGCACCGAACCGAAACCCCCATACCGAAACGGTTCAATACAAATACACGTACCGTTACACCCTTAGTGTATACATACACATAAATGTGTGTATACATACACATAAATGTGTGTATACATACACGTACAAATGTGTGTATACATACATAAATGCATACACATAAAAATGTGCATACATACAGTAGCGCACATCAACATGTCATCTGTACAATATTGATAATTTTTAGGTTATTTTAGACATAACTGAAATAAGAGTAATAAAGCATGAAACAATACTTGACACATGCTGTAATGATCTTGTTTTGTTGTCCTATCACATTGTGTTGTTTAATACAAAATAAAAGCCAGAATGGTGTCCTATCACATTGTGTTGTGTACTACAAAATAAAAGCCAGATTGCTGTCTTATCACATTGTGTGGTGTACTACAGACTGGAAGCCACAGATTGTGTGGTGTACTACAGACTGGAGGCCATAGATTGTGTGGTGTACTACAGACTGGAGGCCATAGATTGTGTGGTGTACTACAGGCTGGAGGCCATAGATTGTGTGGTGTACTACAGACTGGAGGCCACAGATTGTGTGGTGTACTACAGACTGGAAGCCACAGATTGTGTGGTGTACTACAGACTGGAG
Source organism: Nerophis ophidion (assembly GCF_033978795.1). NCBI lineage: Eukaryota > Metazoa > Chordata > Actinopteri > Syngnathiformes > Syngnathidae > Nerophis > Nerophis ophidion. The sequence continues at coordinate 6,307,585 of NC_084627.1, forward strand.
GCCATAGATTGTGTGGTGTACTACAGACTGGAGGCCATAGATTGTGTGGTGTACTACAGACTGGAGGCCACAGATTGTGTGGTGTACTACAGACTGGAGGCCACAGATTGTGTGGTGTACTACAGACTGGAAGCCACAGATTGTGTGGTGTACTATAGACTAAGGGTGTAACGGTACGTGTATTTGTATTGAACCGTTTCGGTACGGCACGCGGGCGTACCGAACGAGTTTGTAAGTCTTCACAAGCTGCTCTGCATTCTGCCTCTGTCTCAGCAGCAAGCATTTGACCCGCCCACACAACCGTCTGATTGGTTACATATAAAACCAATCAGCAGTGCGTATTCAGAACGCATGGAGTCACTGCTAAGTTCAGCGTCGAGCAAATATGAGTTTAGAAGGGGAGCAGCAGACTCTCCCCAAGTAATAATAAACACTTCCAAGTCAACTACTTTCTAAACATCACTATGGGCCCGTTGACTTTCTAGAAACTTAAACTGCAGCTCAGTTCACTCGCAGTTCTGGCTTGAGGTGAAGGCTAGTTAGCTTTTAGCGTAACGTTAGCTCATTTTGCTGTGTGTGTGTGTGTGCGCGTGCGTGTGTTAGGGGCAGCAAAGCCCTGTCTGTCTGTTATTTCATTGAACTCCATGGTGTACAGGGATGAATAGTCTCTCCTATTGCTGTTGTGCTATTTTTTCAGCTATAGTTACATTAATCATTAGTAATGTAGCAGCCTAGTTGGCAGGGTCCTTGCTATCACATGTTGATACAAATATAACATTTACATAATAAAAGTCAACTACAGGCTTCCCAAATGCTGTAATAAATTAAGCATGATGAGTTGACTTGAAACTGTTTAATGTTGCACTTTTTATACGTAGAAGAAAGGTTTTGTCATTTTATTTAACCTGAGCAACACGTTGAGGCAGTTTAATGTGGATTAACGTGGGCAGAATTATAACAGTGTTCTCAACGTTAAAAGGATAAAGCCATTGTGTACAAATTTGGTAAATAAATAACCAAAATATTTATATTTTGTTGTTTTCTTACTTTACCGAAAATGAACCGAACCGTGACCTCTAAACCGAGGTATGTACCGAATTTAAATTTTTGTGTACCATTACACCCCTACTACAGACTGGAAGCCACAGATTGTGTGGTGTAGTACAGCCTAAAAGTGTATGTGAGGACACAGGTGCACAATGGTCTCTCTTACAGTGGGGCCCAGTGGCGTGGTGATGTCTGAGGAGGTGGAGAGCTGGCGTGTTACGGGGCTGTGCAGAGATGGACAAGGAGTGCTGGTGTCCACATAGAGTTTGGGGGAGGCTGCAGAAGAAGAGCAGGTCAGCAGCCTGACATTGCAGAGGGTGTGCTGGCACTCACAGTCGCTCCTGTCCAACGAGGGCTCTCGCAGTCTCTTGCGGCTGTAGTTCCTCTCGTAGGGCGTGACGTGGAGTCGCTCCGTCTTGCAGGCGGCGCCACTCTCCAGCATCCTCAGCTTGTCAGCACGACTCTTGTAGTGTCCCAGTCCTGCAAGTGAGCGCAGGGTCAGGGCCAGGGCCAGGGTCGGGGTCTGCCAGCATGCACTCACGGACTGCCATCAGCGAGCTGGCAAACTTGTGCTTCTCTTTGGACGAGGACAGCTTGTGCTTGAGCGACAGCTTTTTCAGAGGCTTGCTCCTCTCCAGCGCGCGGCTGCTGAGGGAGCTCTTCATCACCTGCTGCAGACGCAGGCCGATACAGACGTCTGCTGGGTACAAGAAGACATCAGCTGCGTCACCCTCACCTGTGTCAAACTAACATGCGCCCACACACCATCGGGGAAGGAGAGGACGGGGTGGACGCCCAGATCCAGTCTTGACAGGCGCTCCAGGGTGGGCAGCTCGTACTGAGGGTCTTCTCTGGGGGTGGGCCGGCCACCGCACATGACGCAGCTGGGGTTGACTCTGCACGTGCACGCCATGCTTCTGGACACCTGTACACAGGTAGGGCAGACTTTACACTCCAGTCTTTGGCCCACACTCTTGGAGGGAAACATTCCATTCTTCATGGTATCATTGACTACATCCCTCCATAGAACCAACATCTGATACATGTGTATGTTACTGCAAATATCATTGACCACATCCCTCCATAGAACCAACATCTGATACATGTGTATGTTACTGCAAATATCATTGACTACATCCCTCCATAGAACCAACATCTGATACATGTGTATGTTACTGCAAATATCATTGACTACATCCCTCCATAGAACCAACATCTGATACATGTGTATGTTACTGCAAATATCATTGACTACATCCCTCCATAGAACCAACATCTGATACATGTGTATGTTACTGCAAATATCCTTGACCACATCCCTCCATAGAACCAACATCTGATACATGTGTATGTTACTGCAAATATCATTGACTACATCCCTCCATAGAACCAACATCTGATACATGTGTATGTTACTGCAGATATCATTGACCACATCCCTCCATAGAACCAACATCTGATACATGTGTATGTTACTGCAAATATCATTGACTACATCCCTCCATAGAACCAACATCTGATACATGTGTATGTTACTGCAAATATCATTGACTACATCCCTCCATAGAACCAACATCTGATACATGTGTATGTTACTGCAAATATCATTGACTACATCCCTCCATAGAACCAACATCTGATACATGTGTATGTTACTGCAAATATCATTGACTACATCCCTCCATAGAACCAACATCTGATACATGTGTATGTTACTGCAAATATCATTGACTACATCCCTCCATAGAACCAACATCTGATGCATGTGTATGTTACTGCAAATATCATTGACTACATCCCTCCATAGAACCAACATCTGATACATGTGTATGTTACTGCAAATATCATTGACCACATCCCTCCATAGAACCAACATCTGATACATGTGTATGTTACTGCAAATATCATTGACTACATCCCTCCATAGAACCAACATCTGATACATGTGTATGTTACTGCAAATATCATTGACCACATCCCTCCATAGAACCAACATCTGATACATGTGTATGTTACTGCAAATATCATTGACTACATCCCTCCATAGAACCAACATCTGATACATGTGTATGTTACTGCAGATATCATTGACCACATCCCTCCATAGAACCAACATCTGATACATGTGTATGTTACTGCAAATATCATTGACTACATCCCTCCATAGAACCAACATCTGATACATGTGTATGTTACTGCAAATATCATTGACTACATCCCTCCATAGAACCAACATCTGATACATGTGTATGTTACTGCAAATATCATTGACCACATCCCTCCATAGAACCAACATCTGATACATGTGTATGTTACTGCAAATATCATTGACTACATCCCTCCATAGAACCAACATCTGATACATGTGTATGTTACTGCAAATATCATTGACTACATCCCTCCATAGAACCAACATCTGATACATGTGTATGTTACTGCAAATATCATTGACTACATCCCTCCATAGAACCAACATCTGATACATGTGTATGTTACTGCAAATATCATTGACCACATCCCTCCATAGAACCAACATCTGATACATGTGTATGTTACTGCAAATATCATTGACCACATCCCTCCATAGAACCAACATCTGATACATGTGTATGTTACTGCAAATATCATTGACTACATCCCTCCATAGAACCAACATCTGATACATGTGTATGTTACTGCAAATATCATTGACTACATCCCTCCATAGAACCAACATCTGATACATGTGTATGTTACTGCAAATATCATTGACCACATCCCTCCATAGAACCAACATCTGATACATGTGTATGTTACTGCAAATATCATTGACTACATCCCTCCATAGAACCAACATCTGATACATGTGTATGTTACTGCAAATATCATTGACCACATCCCTCCATAGAACCAACATCTGATACATGTGTATGTTACTGCAAATATCATTGACCACATCCCTCCATAGAACCAACATCTGATACATGTGTATGTTACTGCAAATATCATTGACCACATCCCTCCATAGAACCAACATCTGATACATGTGTATGTTACTGCAGATATCATTGACCACATCCCTCCATAGAACCAACATCTGATACATGTGTATGTTACTGCAAATATCATTGACTACATCCCTCCATAGAACCAACATCTGATACATGTGTATGTTACTGCAGATATCATTGACCACATCCCTCCATAGAACCAACATCTGATACATGTGTATGTTACTGCAAATATCATTGACTACATCCCTCCATAGAACCAACATCTGATACATGTGTATGTTACTGCAGATATCATTGACCACATCCCTCCATAGAACCAACATCTGATACATGTGTATGTTACTGCAAATATCATTGACTACATCCCTCCATAGAACCAACATCTGATACATGTGTATGTTACTGCAGATATCATTGACCACATCCCTCCATAGAACCAACATCTGATACATGTGTATGTTACTGCAAATATCATTGACTACATCCCTCCATAGAACCAACATCTGATACATGTGTATGTTACTGCAAATATCATTGACCACATCCCTCCATAGAACCAACATCTGATACATGTGTATGTTACTGCAAATATCATTGACTACATCCCTCCATAGAACCAACATCTGATACATGTGTATGTTACTGCAAATAACATTGACCACATCCCTCCATAGAACCAACATCTGATACATGTGTATGTTACTGCAAATATCATTGACCACATCCCTCCATAGAACCAACATCTGATACATGTGTATGTTACTGCAAATATCATTGACCACATCCCTCCATAGAACCAACATCTGATACATGTGTATGTTACTGCAAATATCATTGACTACATCCCTCCATAGAACCAACATCTGATACATGTGTATGTTACTGCAAATATCATTGACCACATCCCTCCATAGAACCAACATCTGATACATGTGTATGTTACTGCAAATATCATTGACTACATCCCTCCATAGAACCAACATCTGATACATGTGTATGTTACTGCAAATATCATTGACTACATCCCTCCATAGAACCAACATCTGATACATGTGTATGTTACTGCAAATATCATTGACCACATCCCTCCATAGAACCAACATCTGATACATGTGTATGTTACTGCAAATATCATTGACCACATCCCTCCATAGAACCAACATCTGATACATGTGTATGTTACTGCAAATATCATTGACCACATCCCTCCATAGAACCAACATCTGATACATGTGTATGTTACTGCAAATATCATTGACTACATCCCTCCATAGAACCAACATCTGATACATGTGTATGTTACTGCAGATATCATTGACTACATCCCTCCATAGAACCAACATCTGATACATGTGTATGTTACTGCAAATATCATTGACTACATCCCTCCATAGAACCAACATCTGATACATGTGTATGTTACTGCAAATATCATTGACTACATCCCTCCATAGAACCAACATCTGATACATGTGTATGTTACTGCAAATATCATTGACTACATCCCTCCATAGAACCAACATCTGATACATGTGTATGTTACTGCAAATATCATTGACTACATCCCTCCATAGAACCAACATCTGATACATGTGTATGTTACTGCAAATATCATTGACTACATCCCTCCATAGAACCAACATCTGATACATGTGTATGTTACTGCAAATATCATTGACTACATCCCTCCATAGAACCAACATCTGATACATGTGTATGTTACTGCAAATATCATTGACTACATCCCTCCATAGAACCAACATCTGATACATGTGTATGTTACTGCAAATATCATTGACCACATCCCTCCATAGAACCAACATCTGATACATGTGTATGTTACTGCAAATATCATTGACTACATCCCTCCATAGAACCAACATCTGATACATGTGTATGTTACTGCAAATATCATTGACTACATCCCTCCAGAGAACCAACATCTGATACATGTGTATGTTACTGCAGATATCATTGACCACATCCCTCCATAGAACCAACATCTGATACATGTGTATGTTACTGCAGATATCATTGACCACATCCCTCCATAGAACCAACATCTGATACATGTGTATGTTACTGCAAATATCATTGACTACATCCCTCCATAGAACCAACATCTGATACATGTGTATGTTACTGCAAATATCATTGACTACATCCCTCCATAGAACCAACATCTGATACATGTGTATGTTACTGCAAATATCATTGACTACATCCCTCCATAGAACCAACATCTGATACATGTGTATGTTACTGCAAATATCATTGACTACATCCCTCCATAGAACCAACATCTGATACATGTGTATCTTACTGCAAATATCATTGACTACATCCCTCCATAGAACCAACATCTGATACATGTGTATGTTACTGCAAATATCATTGACTACATCCCTCCATAGAACCAACATCTGATACATGTGTATGTTACTGCAAATATCATTGACTACATCCCTCCATAGAACCAACATCTGATACATGTGTATGTTACTGCAAATATCATTGACCACATCCCTCCATAGAACCAACATCTGATACATGTGTATGTTACTGCAAATATCATTGACTACATCCCTCCATAGAACCAACATCTGATACATGTGTATGTTACTGCAAATATCATTGACTACATCCCTCCATAGAACCAACATCTGATACATGTGTATGTTACTGCAAATATCATTGACTACATCCCTCCATAGAACCAACATCTGATACATGTGTATGTTACTGCAAATATCATTGACTACATCCCTCCATAGAACCAACATCTGATACATGTGTATGTTACTGCAAATATCATTGACTACATCCCTCCATAGAACCAACATCTGATACATGTGTATGTTACTGCAGATATCATTGACCACATCCCTCCATAGAACCAACATCTGATACATGTGTATGTTACTGCAAATATCATTGACCACATCCCTCCATAGAACCAACATCTGATACATGTGTATGTTACTGCAAATATCATTGACTACATCCCTCCATAGAACCAACATCTGATACATGTGTATGTTACTGCAAATATCATTGACCACATCCCTCCATAGAACCAACATCTGATACATGTGTATGTTACTGCAAATATCATTGACCACATCCCTCCATAGAACCAACATCTGATACATGTGTATGTTACTGCAAATATCATTGACTACATCCCTCCATAGAACCAACATCTGATACATGTGTATGTTACTGCAAATATCATTGACTACATCCCTCCATAGAACCAACATCTGATACATGTGTATGTTACTGCAAATATCATTGACCACATCCCTCCATAGAACCAACATCTGATACATGTGTATGTTACTGCAAATATCATTGACTACATCCCTCCATAGAACCAACATCTGATACATGTGTATGTTACTGCAAATATCATTGACCACATCCCTCCATAGAACCAACATCTGATACATGTGTATGTTACTGCAAATATCATTGACCACATCCCTCCATAGAACCAACATCTGATACATGTGTATGTTACTGCAAATATCATTGACCACATCCCTCCATAGAACCAACATCTGATACATGTGTATGTTACTGCAGATATCATTGACCACATCCCTCCATAGAACCAACATCTGATACATGTGTATGTTACTGCAAATATCATTGACTACATCCCTCCATAGAACCAACATCTGATACATGTGTATGTTACTGCAGATATCATTGACCACATCCCTCCATAGAACCAACATCTGATACATGTGTATGTTACTGCAAATATCATTGACTACATCCCTCCATAGAACCAACATCTGATACATGTGTATGTTACTGCAGATATCATTGACCACATCCCTCCATAGAACCAACATCTGATACATGTGTATGTTACTGCAAATATCATTGACTACATCCCTCCATAGAACCAACATCTGATACATGTGTATGTTACTGCAGATATCATTGACCACATCCCTCCATAGAACCAACATCTGATACATGTGTATGTTACTGCAAATATCATTGACTACATCCCTCCATAGAACCAACATCTGATACATGTGTATGTTACTGCAAATATCATTGACCACATCCCTCCATAGAACCAACATCTGATACATGTGTATGTTACTGCAAATATCATTGACTACATCCCTCCATAGAACCAACATCTGATACATGTGTATGTTACTGCAAATAACATTGACCACATCCCTCCATAGAACCAACATCTGATACATGTGTATGTTACTGCAAATATCATTGACCACATCCCTCCATAGAACCAACATCTGATACATGTGTATGTTACTGCAAATATCATTGACTACATCCCTCCATAGAACCAACATCTGATACATGTGTATGTTACTGCAAATATCATTGACCACATCCCTCCATAGAACCAACATCTGATACATGTGTATGTTACTGCAAATATCATTGACTACATCCCTCCATAGAACCAACATCTGATACATGTGTATGTTACTGCAAATATCATTGACCACATCCCTCCATAGAACCAACATCTGATACATGTGTATGTTACTGCAAATATCATTGACCACATCCCTCCATAGAACCAACATCTGATACATGTGTATGTTACTGCAAATATCATTGACCACATCCCTCCATAGAACCAACATCTGATACATGTGTATGTTACTGCAAATATCATTGACTACATCCCTCCATAGAACCAACATCTGATACATGTGTATGTTACTGCAGATATCATTGACCACATCCCTCCATAGAACCAACATCTGATACATGTGTATGTTACTGCAAATATCATTGACCACATCCCTCCATAGAACCAACATCTGATACATGTGTATGTTACTGCAAATATCATTGACTACATCCCTCCATAGAACCAACATCTGATACATGTGTATGTTAATGCAAATATCATTGACTACATCCCTCCATAGAACCAACATCTGATACATGTGTATGTTACTGCAAATATCATTGACCACATCCCTCCATAGAACCAACATCTGATACATGTGTATGTTACTGCAAATATCATTGACCACATCCCTCCATAGAACCAACATCTGATACATGTGTATGTTACTGCAAATATCATTGACTACATCCCTCCATAGAACCAACATCTGATACATGTGTATGTTACTGCAGATATCATTGACTACATCCCTCCATAGAACCAACATCTGATACATGTGTATGTTACTGCAAATATCATTGACTACATCCCTCCATAGAACCAACATCTGATACATGTGTATGTTACTGCAAATATCATTGACTACATCCCTCCATAGAACCAACATCTGATACATGTGTATGTTACTGCAGATATCATTGACCACATCCCTCCATAGAACTAACATCTGATACATGTGTATGTTACTGCAAATATCATTGACCACATCCCTCCATAGAACCAACATCTGATACATGTGTATGTTACTGCAAATATCATTGACCACATCCCTCCATAGAACCAACATCTGATACATGTGTATGTTACTGCAGATATCATTGACTACATCCCTCCATAGAACCAACATCTGATACATGTGTATGTTACTGCAAATATCATTGACCACATCCCTCCATAGAACCAACATCTGATACATGTGTATGTTACTGCAAATATCATTGACTACATCCCTCCATAGAACCAACATCTGATACATGTGTATGTTACTGCAAATATCATTGACCACATCCCTCCATAGAACCAACATCTGATACATGTGTATGTTACTGCAAATATCATTGACCACATCCCTCCATAGAACCAACATCTGATACATGTGTATGTTACTGCAAATATCATTGACTACATCCCTCCATAGAACCAACATCTGATACATGTGTATGTTACTGCAAATATCATTGACCACATCCCTCCATAGAACCAACATCTGATACATGTGTATGTTACTGCAAATATCATTGACCACATCCCTCCATAGAACCAACATCTGATACATGTGTATGTTACTGCAGATATCATTGACCACATCCCTCCATAGAACCAACATCTGATACATGTGTATGTTACTGCAAATATCATTGACTACATCCCTCCATAGAACCAACATCTGATACATGTGTATGTTACTGCAGATATCATTGACCACATCCCTCCATAGAACCAACATCTGATACATGTGTATGTTACTGCAAATATCATTGACTACATCCCTCCATAGAACCAACATCTGATACATGTGTATGTTACTGCAAATATCATTGACCACATCCCTCCATAGAACCAACATCTGATACATGTGTATGTTACTGCAGATATCATTGACCACATCCCTCCATAGAACCAACATCTGATACATGTGTATGTTACTGCAAATATCATTGACTACATCCCTCCATAGAACCAACATCTGATACATGTGTATGTTACTGCAGATATCATTGACCACATCCCTCCATAGAACCAACATCTGATACATGTGTATGTTACTGCAAATATCATTGACTACATCCCTCCATAGAACCAACATCTGATACATGTGTATGTTACTGCAGATATCATTGACCACATCCCTCCATAGAACCAACATCTGATACATGTGTATGTTACTGCAAATATCATTGACTACATCCCTCCATAGAACCAACATCTGATACATGTGTATGTTACTGCAAATATCATTGACCCCATCCCTCCATAGAACCAACATCTGATACATGTGTATGTTACTGCAAATATCATTGACCACATCCCTCCATAGAACCAACATCTGATACATGTGTATGTTACTGCAAATATCATTGACTACATCCCTCCATAGAACCAACATCTGATACATGTGTATGTTACTGCAGATATCATTGACCACATCCCTCCATAGAACTAACATCTGATACATGTGTATGTTACTGCAAATATCATTGACCACATCCCTCCATAGAACCAACATCTGATACATGTGTATGTTACTGCAAATATCATTGACCACATCCCTCCATAGAACCAACATCTGATACATGTGTATGTTACTGCAAATATCATTGACCACATCCCTCCATAGAACCAACATCTGATACATGTGTATGTTACTGCAAATATCATTGACTACATCCCTCCATAGAACCAACATCTGATACATGTGTATGTTACTGCAGATATCATTGACCACATCCCTCCATAGAACCAACATCTGATACATGTGTATGTTACTGCAAATATCATTGACTACATCCCTCCATAGAACCAACATCTGATACATGTGTATGTTACTGCAAATATCATTGACCACATCCCTCCATAGAACCAACATCTGATACATGTGTATGTTACTGCAAATATCATTGACCACATCCCTCCATAGAACCAACATCTGATACATGTGTATGTTACTGCAAATATCATTGACTACATCCCTCCATAGAACCAACATCTGATACATGTGTATGTTACTGCAGATATCATTGACCACATCCCTCCATAGAACTAACATCTGATACATGTGTATGTTACTGCAAATATCATTGACCACATCCCTCCATAGAACCAACATCTGATACATGTGTATGTTACTGCAAATATCATTGACCACATCCCTCCATAGAACCAACATCTGATACATGTGTATGTTACTGCAAATATCATTGACCACATCCCTCCATAGAACCAACATCTGATACATGTGTATGTTACTGCAAATATCATTGACTACATCCCTCCATAGAACCAACATCTGATACATGTGTATGTTACTGCAAATATCATTGACCACATCCCTCCATAGAACCAACATCTGATACATGTGTATGTTACTGCACATATCATTGACCACATCCCTCCATAGAACCAACATCTGATACATGTGTATGTTACTGCAAAGGACAAGCTTTTGTTCAACACAATTCTAGCCAGCAAGTCAAATACAAATTAGATGTATATTTTCTAAAGTAAATGTGGACAGCAGAAATAAATATTCTACATCAACTATGTTATCAATCATCTACATCAACTATGTTATCAATCATCTATATCAACTATATAATCAATCATCGACATCAACTATATTATCAATCATCTACATCAGCTATGTTATCAATCATCGACATCAACTATATAATCAATCATCTACATCAACTATATAATCAATCCTCGACATCAACTATATTATCAATCATCTACATCAACTATGTTATCAATCATCTACATCAACTATATAATCAATCATCGACATCAACTATATTATCAATCATCGACATCAAGAATATAATCAATCCTCGACATCAACTATATAATCAATCCTCGACATCAACTATGTTATCAATCATCTACATCAACTATATAATCAATCGACATCAACTATATTATCAATCATCTACATCAACAATATAATAAATCATCTACATCAACTATGTTATCAATCATCTACATCAACTATGTGATCAATCATCTACATCAACTATGTGATCAATCATCTACATCAACTATGTTATCAATCATCTATATCAACTATATAATCAATCATCTACATCAACAATATAATCAATCATCTACAACTATGTTATCAATCATCTACATCAACTATATAATCAATCATCGACATCAACTATATTATCAATCATCGACATCAAGAATATAATCAATCCTCGACATCAACTATGTTATCAATCATCTACATCAACTATATAATCAATCGACATCAACTATATTATCAATCATCTACATCAACAATATAATAAATCATCTACATCAACTATGTTATCAATCATCTACATCAACTATGTGATCAATCATCTACATCAACTATGTGATCAATCATCTACATCAACTATGTTATCAATCATCTATATCAACTATATAATCAATCATCTACATCAACTATATAATCAATCATCTACATCAACTATGTTATCAATCATCTATATCAACTATATAATCAATCATCTACATCAACAGTATAATCAATCATCTACATCAGGGGTGGGCATTACGTCGATCGCGATCGACTGGTCGATCTCGGAGGGTGTGTCAGTCGATCTCAAGCCAGGCATTAAAAAATAGACATAAAAATGAGCAATCATCAATCATACCAAGACTTCACTTTCGTCAGTTGTTTGACATTCTCGCCACCCGAGGATCTTGTGAGATGACGCTGGCTGCTGCGAGCTCATATTTAAGAGAAAAATCACTAACAGGGCGGACGCAGAGAAACACATTTTATTTCTAGAGACTCCGTACCTACTGTCAAAACTCTAAAGACCGACAGCACAGTTCCTGTCTTCACCATAAAAGACCTGTTTCATCCTGCCTGTGCTAACAAAATAAGAGTCTCAGAAAGCTAGCGTGCACAAGCTAGCAAGCTACGGAGTTTGATGCCAATGTATTTCTCCCCCGCCCTCAGCGACCGCTCCCTCACTTGCTTGCCCACCCGCACACTCACTGACGTCACTCACCTGCTGCCAGACATTAAAGGGCCACACACATATGCTACTCTCATAACAAAGTGTTTCAAAAGGAGTATGCAAGTTGGACAAATGAGATGCCAAATCCAACCACTTTCATGTGGTATTGGACAGAAAGGAGGACTTTTTTTTTCCTCCATTTGAAAATGTGGACGTTATCAGCACCACTGTCTGATTCCAATCAATCCAAGTCATCAGAATCAGGTAATACACCAACTTATATTCTTGTCTTCATGAAAGAAAGGAATCTATGTGTGTTAAACATGCTTGTATTATCATTAAACACCATTAACTTGTTAACAAAAATGTCTCTTTCATAAATAAATAAATATAAATTATAAATAGGAATGAGGTAGATCTCCTCGACTTGGTCAATTGAAAAGTAGCTCACCTGCAGAAAAAGTGTGAGCGCCCCTGACCTACATCAACTACGTAATTTGAGTGGCTGCACAGGACACATTAAAAATAAATCATTTTTTAGATTAAGAATTGTTAGAAATAAGAATCACAATTTATTTTGACCCCGCTAAACGGGTTGTACTGCTACCAAAATGGATTTTGACACTTTTTTAAATAAAGGGGACCGCAAAAAATGTCATTATTGGCTTTCTATGGCACCCACCATCAGTGTGTGAATGGGTGAATGTGGAAATACTGTCAAAGCGCTTTGGGCTCCTTAAAAAGGGGTAGAAAAGCGCTATACAAGTATAACCCATTTACCATTTATTGTAACAAAAAATGTTAGTGTACATGAAACATATGTTTATTATTGTAATTTAGTCCTTAAATAAAATGTTGAACATACTAGACAACTTGTTGTTTAGTAGTAAGTAAACAAACAAAGACTCCTAATTAGTCTGCCGACATATGCAGTTTATAAAGTCAGGAAATATATCCCTGGACACATGAGGACTTTGAATATGACCAATGTATGATCCTGGAACTACTTGGTACCAACATGATCCATACCTCAATGTGTGGTATCATCCAAAACTAAAGGCAAGTATCAAAGAAAAGAAGAATAAGTGATTATTACATTTTAACACAAGTGTAGATAGAACATGCTAAAAGAGAAAATAAGCAGATATTAATAGTACATGAACAAGTTGATGAATAATCCATTGATACAGTTTGTCCCTTATAATGTCAAATAAAATGACAATATGTTACTGCATACATCAGCAGACTAATTAGGAGTCTTTGTTTGATAAAAAGTATGTTTAAAATTGTATTTAAGGACCAAATAACAATGGTAAAATGGTATATGGTTGTACTTGTATAGCGCTTTTCTACCCCTTTTTAAAGGAGCCCAAAGCGCTTTGACAGTATTTCCACATTCACACACTGATGGCGGGAGCTGCCATGCAAGGCGCTCAATAGGACCCATCAGGAGCAAGGGTGAAGTGTCTTGCTCAAGGACACAACGGACGTGACTAGGATGGTAGAAGGCGGGGATTGAACCAGTAACCCTCAGATTGCTGGCACTGCCACTCTCCCAACTACGCCACGCCGTCCGACAATAATAGACATGTGTTTCATGTACCCTAAAATTTTTTGCAAAAATAATGACATTTTTTGTGGTCCCCTTTATTTAGACAAGTATTTAAATACATTTTGGTACTGGCACCAAAATATACTTACTGTTCATTGGCTCCACATTCACACAATAATACTAATCATTTAGATTGGTACACAAGACCACAATTATGGAACATTATTATGCTCTGACTTGAACAGTGAGCAATGTGACATTCCTGCGTTTTTTCATTTAGGAACCATTTTCAAGTGGCATGTGGATGATATTCTGGGTGGCCATGAGGTGGATGGTGAGGGTGTGTCAGTCCATCACCAGCTAGGCATTAATAAATAGAGCTAAAAATGATGGATCATCAATCTTCACCAAGACGTGACTTTGGTCACTTCATTGACACCTGAGGGTCTTGTGAGATGACCTGGCTGCTGACACATCATTATTAAAGAAAAAATGACCGACAGGAAGGCCAGAAACACTTTATTTCAACAGACTCATCAAGACTGACTGCACAGTTCCTGTCTTCACAATAAAAGCACTGCTTCATCCGGCCTGCGCTAACAAAATACGAGTCTCAGAAAGTTAGCAAGCTAGGGAGTTTGCATTTCTTGTAAAGTGTATAAAAAGAAGTATGGACAAACTTTCATGTGGTATTGGACAGAAAGGAGGACTTTTTTTCTCTTCCATTTGAAAATGTGGAGGTTATCATCCCTACTGTCTGATTCCAATCAATGCAAGTCATCACAATCACACCAACTTATATTCTTGTCTTCATGAAAGAAACATGCTTGTATTATCATTAAACACCGTTAACTTGTCAACTCTTGTTCATAAATCAATCAATATAAGTGATATTAATGATCAATCACCTGGTCTAGGAGGTCTCACTAAGCCGTGATAAAATCTGTGCAACACACTTGTGTAAGAGAGCTTTCTCGCCTGCTGCACTTTCAAATGAAGCGACTCGTTCCCCCAAAAGACAGCAGACAAAATCATATTTGGGAGACCGGAGCAGAAGCAGAAATGAGCAGGAAGAGGAAGATGAGAAAGAAATAGGACGGATGAACGGAGGAAGCCAGAGAACAAACATGGAACTGTCCTCCCCAACCTTTTTTGCACCATGGACCGGTTTTATGTAGCCATTATTTCTAGGGGCCAGCTTTCCACTTGTGCCGGATAAATACAGTAAAAATAAATGCATGAAGACTACGACTCACTATAAGGTTGACTTAGTGGGAGCCCTGGGCTTGTTTCTTTGCAATGAGATGCAGATGGAGATCAGCCTTTGGCTACAATATGTCACATTTTTATTTGATATGTTCATTAATGTGCATTGTATCATGTCTAGGGTTGGGTATAGAGTATCAATTGGAACCGGGACTAACTTTCCGATTCCCCCTGGAATCATTCAAAAGTTTAAATTTCGATTCCTAGTTCCGATACCCAGTCCGCCGACCGGAAAAAGAAACCAACGAAGAAGTGCCCACCGCCGGAAGTGTTAGCATAGCCGAGCGAGTCAGTCAAGCATGGATAGCGGGCGTCGGCGGTCGAAAGTGTGGCATTATTTCACTAAATAAAATGAAATATCGGCGAAATGTAAGACGTGCGACAGGACTGTTTCGTGTTTAGGAGGGTGCACGTCAAACATGATGAAGCACCCCCGAGTTCATAGAGTACAAATAAATGCTTGTCCCGTGTTCGACGCGCTGCGCCGACCGTCCTCCTCTGCCTCTTCCTCTGGCTCCGACGCCCAGCCTGGCACCTTGGTGACTGCACTGCAGTCCCAATCCGGTAAGTAAAACAATATATATGCAATAAATGTGTTTTGCGCCAACGTTCAGGCAGCTAACAAATTAGCCCGCATATTTTTTCATAGACACTTTACAACCTGCTAACCAGGCTCCGCGATGTGCTCATTGACTCTGTTCACCGTAGCGGCAATGGGGAAGATGTCGGTGCCACAGAAAGATCACTGCACACATAGTCAAAAGGACTGCATCCCTTTTCAGAGGTGGAATCTCCAACATTTAGGTTAGTTAAGTAATAACGTTAGAGCTAAGCTAATAGATACTGGGCTAAACAGTAACAGCAACATTACATGTTTGTTTATGTTTGCAGGGATATGGTGAAAACTCTCAACCCAAAATACATACCACCTTCCAGGGACTACCTGGCAAACACATGGTACAAAAAGAATCGAAATCGAGAATCGTCAGGAATCGGAATTGAAACAAAGAATCGTAATCGTTCCAATTGAAACGATACCCAACCAAAATCATGTCAGAGTTCTAACAAATGTCAACTCCCTATAGGGAAATGTATTATAAGCTTATTGGTGTGTCAAGTGGGACAAGCCAAAGTTAATTCGGAGAAAAAGCAGTCCTTTAAAAAATATTTTATGTTCCTCTGCGGCCCGGTAGCAAATGCGTCACGGCCCGGTACCGGTCCCCGGACCCACTGCTCTATGGGGTGTGGGAACTTTATTTGAAAGTTTTTAGCCTGGAAGCTGCAAGGTAAGAGAACTGTCCTTACCTTGGCGGTGAGGTTGGCCACAGTGTTGGGCTGAATGAGTCTTCGCCGGCGCCAGCCGTGGAGGGGGCGTGTACGTGCTGCCACACAGCTGCTGTCCACGCACTCTGCCATCCTGCCGTGACAAGACAAACTAGGACTTGAAGGGAGGTCATGGTCATGTCACCTGTACCTGCTCAGGACACCGTTGACCGGCTGCCCATTCTGCCCTCTCCAAGGTTCTGCTGTGGCCGGGTGCTCTGCGTCCTGCAGCAAACACAGCACACATCTTACAGCTCTGACCTCTTCCTGCTCCGCCCACCAAGACTTGAATTACTTGGCTGTTTCCGGGCTCCGTCTTGACGTCTTGAGAACCGACACCTCCCAGCTCCACCAGGCCCTGTGGAGTCAAGTGGGTCAATCAGCACCTTCTTTCACAGCGGGGTGCCGAGCCAAAGCCCACCTTGTTAGCACGGATCTGTCTGTAGATGTCCGTCTGCTGGCGGATACGGTACTCCAAGTCAGAGATGTGCGCCTGCAGCCAGTTCCAGTGACTGATGATGGCCGCCCTCTCCAGCGTGTAGCGACTCTCCGCACGCTTCCATCTGAGGACCGCAAGCAACACCATCTTAACGCTAATAATCAACCCACGACGGCACGTAGTATTATTTCATGCTGCTAACATGAATGTCTGGCAGTGTGGAGACAGAAGAGACGTATTCAGGCTTCTAAAAATCTAACCATGAAGGTGAAGCTATTAACACTGAAGCAGTGCTTCAAAACATAGCTTGCTAGCAGCTAACGTTTCACCACAGTGTTGGTTTGTTGTTTTTTTCAAAGGCCACAAGTACAACACGAGAGTTGTACAATATATCAGTACTAATAAAGTATTGTGGTATTAATAATTTAAATAGGTACCATACTGCCTTTGAAAAATACCGGTACTTTTTTTTGACAGGATGGCACCGTGATGACACACACACAGACCACTTACAGGCAGAAACAGTGTGGAGGCAGAAGACAGAGGATGGACGTATTTTGTCTTAAAAAGCAACGATAAAGGTGAAACTATTAACGCTCAAGAGCCGCTCTGCAGGCAGTGCTTTTAAACATCGCTCACTAGTGGCTGTTTGTCCATAGAGTTTTAGTTACTTCAAAATCACTAATCCTGGTCTCCATGGCGACAAATAAAATAACTTTATTCCAAGTATCATCCCTGCAGGACGAGGACTAGCCAAACATGCTTCACTACACACCGTAGCAGGATACAAAAGCTAATGATAAATGGGTTATACTTGTATAGCGCTTTTCTACCCTTTTAAGGAACTCAAAGCGCTTTGACACAATTTCCACATTCACACACTGATGGCGGGGTGGGTAAAGGGTAGATCTTAGGGCCAAACTAATGAGGAATGTATTGTTTGATATTGTTATCACGATGAACAACATGATTGTTCATTCATTTGAAAACACGAGTATTTATTGGACCACCAACATTTGTAACAAATAAACCACAAGTTAAATAACAATAGTCATGATAAAAATAATACATTTAAATTAATAGCAATATAAAAACAGAGGGGGAGGGGATTTTTTGGGGGCTCATGAAAAAGGGATTTTTTTGGGGTTGGTGCATTAATTGTAAGTGTATCTTGTGTTTTTTATGTTGATTTAATAAACAAATAAAATAATAATAAAATAAAAATTTATAAAAAAGTCTTTTGTGGCCCGGTACCAATCAACCCGGCGGTTGGGGCCCACTGATATAGGGGTTATTACGGTAATCCAGGTGACAGCAGCCGCAAGTAGTTTACAGCAGTGGTGCCCAACCACTGGTACCCGGCCGCAGCTCGATTGGTACCGGACGGCAGAAGAATTTTTTATTATTATTATTTTTTTAAATTTATTAAATCAACATAAAAAACACAAGATACACTTACAATTAGTGCACCAACCCAAAAAACTCCCTTTTTCATGATAAAGAGGAAAAAAAAGAAAAAGAAAAAAGAACTCAGCACACATACAGCAAAAAGTGATCATTTTAACAGCAAAGAATATTGCATTGTCATGTTAAAAATCTCAACAAGAAAAATAATCTGGTGAATATCGTCACACAATTATCAATCACGGTTACACAGAAATATTCTGTTATCAAATATACAGTACGTGTGTGTGTATACTGTACACACACACACACACACACACACACACACACACACACACACACACACACACACACACACACACAGGCGCCAGATACATTTTTACTGGCCAACGTGGCCCCAACTCAAAATAGTTGTCCATAAGTGCCCTACGCTATGGTTTGATTGATTGATTGAAACGTTTATTAGTAGATTGCACAGTTCAGTACATATTCTGTACAACGGACTACTAAATGGTAACACCAGAGTAAGTTTTTCAACTTGTTTAAGTTGGGGTTCACGTTAATTCATGGTAAAAATTCATGGTGGCACGTTTGTCAAGTCATGATACTGTTGTGTACTAGGGGTGTGCCAAAACATCGATACTACGATATATTGCGATATTTCCTCTTGCGGCACGTTATCGATACACGAGCGTCAAATATCGATATTTATAAACATAAACATACAGCCGTTTTAAACAGATTCGCCCACAAAAACCTGTTTGATTTATGGAGTCACTACTTCCAGCCTCCACATTATGGCGCTCAGCATGAATAAGAGTGAGTGTAGAGTACTCTTTGAAAGGAAAGAAGAAGAAGAAGAAGAAGAAGCAGCAGCAGCAGCAGATGGAGGGAATGGCGCAAAGCGGATGAGCGAATAGCATAGAAAAACACATGAAAGATGCACCGGCAAAAAGAAGAGCTTCAACACAATCAAATAGATAAGTCCCTCTAAAATTCACTAACATGAAGATTTATAGAGGCAGTTTAGAGCTGCCTGTGATGCTGAGGCGAGACCTAGCGTTAATAGGAGACCACAGCAAACGTAAAGTCTTAGGACTGGTGAGGAAGTGTGGCGCTGAGGCAAGACCTAGTGTTAATAGAGGCGACCGCAGCAAACTTCACCTTTATCTTTACTTTTCACACCAAAATGCGTCCATTCTCCATTTTCCGTCTACACACTGTCTGCTTGTAAGTACTCTGTGTGTGTACTGCCCAAAATGCTCCTCTGCTGGTAAAACCAACAATGTCACCACGTGACGACAACAGTCCTCCATGCCTGTTAGAAAACTAAATAAATATGGGGAAGTGGTACTTTTCAAATAGAGTACAATACTAATATGATGACTGAGTACTGTGATACTATAGTATCTAGTATAGTAGTGAATATGATGAATGAGTACTGTGATACTATAGTATCTAGTATAGTATCACATGAGTACTGTGATACTATACCAGTATAGTAGTGAATATGATGACTGAGTACTGTGATACTATACTAGTATAGTAGTGAATATGATGAATGAGTACTGTGATGCTATACTAGTATAGTACTGAATATGATGAATGAGTACTGTGATATTACACCAGTATAGTAGTGAATATGATGAATGAGTGCTGTGATACTATAGTAGTATAGTGGTGAATATGATGAATGAGTACTGTGATAATATACTAGTATAGTACTGAATATGATGAATGAGTACTGTGATGCTATACTAGTATAGTAGTGAATATGATGAATGAGTACTGTGATACTATACCAGTATAGTAGTGAATATGATGAATGAGTACTGTGATGCTATACTAGTATAGTAGTGAATATGATGAATGAGTACTGTGATGCTATACTAGTATAGTAGTGAATATGATGAATGAGTACTGTGATACTATACTAGTAGCAGTATAGCACACAAGTCAAGCCTAGTCAGTGGCTATCTGTTTGAAGGTGTAAAAATGATCCAATGTTGATGATGGTGCATCCCTAAAGTGTAGTGCACCTGTAGTACCATGCAGACTGGAGCCGGACTAAAAACAGTTAACAAGAATTTGTGGTCTTCAATTTTAAAAGACACATTTTAATACAACAACATGTATCCCCAGAGTTGTTTCCAGCAGAGTGGTCATAGACAAGGACTTGGAAGGATGGCACGTTGTATAAGGGTTAACTCTGCACGCTGACAACTCAACTATATCCATGGAAGAGGCTGGAACCCACCACTTCTCTACCGGTGGAATGGGTGCATCCCTACTTGTATATGAAACCATGACGCAGGTTGAGAGTGCTTCCAAGACAACATTGGGCCCAGATTTCCATGAGCTGCATCTTGAAAGCATTTTTATTATCTTTACAATAGCCTCTCTACTTTCAATGCTTTTTAATGGCCTACTGAAATGAGATATTCTTATTTAAACGGGGATAGCAGGTCCATTCTATGTGTCATACTTGATCATTTTGCGATATTGCCATATTTTTGATGAAAGGATTTAGTAGAGAACATCCATGATAAAGTTCGCAACTTTTGGTGCTGATAAAAAGGCCTTGCCTTTACCGGAAGTCGCAGACGATGACGTCACAAGGGTGAGGGCTCCTCACGTCCTCACATTGTTTATAATAAATAAAATAAATAGATAAAAATCGACGGCAGCTGCATGGACGGCGCAAGCTCAGCTGATCTCCGGTAAGAGGCGACTTTTTACCACAATTTTCTCACCGAAACCTGCCGGTTGACAAGTGGTACCGGTCTGATCCATAGTAAAGCTTCACCTCCGGGAATTTTAAACAAGGAATCACTGTGTGTTTGTGTGGCTAAAGCTTCCCAACTCCATCTTTCTGCTTTGACTTCTCCATTATTAATTGAACAAATTGCAAAAGATTCAGCAACACAGATGTCCAGAATACTGTGTAATTATGCGATGAAAAGAGACGACTTTTAGCCGCAAATGGTACTGCGCTATTATGTCCTCTACAGTCTGTGACGTCACACGCACGCGTCATCATTCTGCCACCTTTTCAACAAGAAACTCTGTGGGAAATTTAAAATTGCAATTTAGTAAACTAAAGCGGCCGTATTGGCATGTGTTGCAATGTTAATATTTCATCATTGATATATAAACTATCAGACTGCGTGGTCGCTAGTAGTGGCTTTCAGTAGGCCTTTAATGTCATTCAAAGCCTTCATTTTCACAGAATCTATTTGATGACTTGTATTACTTTGTAATGGTCCCCAGTCTTAAAAGGCCTATTGTGGAGGAGGTGTGTATGCTATGTCTTGTTCAAATGTGCTGATGACATGTTTGTCAATACAAGTTCCAGGTATGAGCTGCCAAGTATCCCAGCTTGACTTGTATTGTTTGGGGAGATAAGATTTATATCAAGCAGATGTTGATGGATGTTCCATATCAAGACATCCTGATCCATCCACACAGCTTGGTGCATCCCACCTGTGTCTCCATGGAGATGCTCAAACAACACTGTGTGCATGTATGCATGCAGCGTCCACTGCACTGATGGCTACCTCTCACTTTCCATCATGATGGAGGGGAAAAAGGCATGCCTTTCTGCATTCTGGCATGTCGTCCACATGCTAACACTGTCTGTCCTTTCATTAAAATATTATTTATACATACAATAAATAACATAGCCGTGCGAATAATACATGTATGAAAAAAAGACAGTTTTTAATTCCTAGTAGGCGATGTAATGGACCACCACACACGTACGCCGTCATGGACCGCTGCACACGTTTCTAACATCAATGTACAAACAATCATACACACACACACAACACATGGATGTGACATCAATGTACAAACAATCATACACAGACAACACATGGATGTGACACCAGTGTAAAAACTATCACACACACACACACACACAAGGATGGAACATCAATGTACAAACAATCATACACAGACAACACATGGATGTGACACCAGTGTAAAAACAATCACACACACACACACACACACACACACACACACACACACACACACACACACACACACACACACACACACACACACACACACACACAAGGATGGAACATCAATGTGCAAACAATCATACACACGCACACAACACATGGATGTAACATCAATGTACAAACAGTGGAATTCTTGAAAACAACAGCACAGCACACTTCCCCTTCACAATAATAGCACGGAGCCTCACATCCGGCCTGACTATGCTAACAAAATAAAGGTCTCAAAAAGAACCGTACACAAGTATAATGTACTTAAAACACTTATTGATACATTTACACAATTATTATGCTTTGATTTATCAGAATTACTTTATTAATCCCTGAGCGGAATTAAAATGTTCTACACAATCCCATTCAAGAGCAGACAAACATTACAGGGAGACAGAACAGGATTGCTAAGGAGTCTGCCAACTTCCGGCGCCCCATACAAAGAAAGTGAGATACAGGGAAACAATGTGGTGGGTCAAAGCCTCGGCCCCTGGAGAGGGGGTCCAGACTGAGGCCAAGGGAAAAAACAACTCACAGCCATAGCACACATACCTCTTACATGTGTGTAGGAGGGAAACATCAAAGAACACAAAGGACATTAAAAGTTATTAATAAAAAATTATGATATGGGTCAAATATGTATTTTACCCATACATATGAGGATGTTTGCATTTCATTAACATTTTATTTGACAGAAAAAGCACACAATGGTGGTAAAATAAGAGTAAAAAGGTTAACCATTGATTTAAAAATAAACAGGAAAAACTTAATTATATTGATATTACATTAATTATTACAAACCCCTCTATTTGCAAACTTTTCAATTGAGCCAAATGTGCCTGTGTGTGAACCTCGATGTACAAACCCCTCTATTTGCAAACTTTTTGATTGACTTTGATGAACTTTTTGACACTTCTGGATGGAGCCAAACGCGCCTGTGTATGTGAATGCATGGTCCAGGCATTTAAAAAAGCAAAGGCCATCATTGTTACGGGAGGCACAGGCCTGCATGTCACTTGCTGCACGAGTCATCCTGTGCTGCCACACCTTTCTTCTCCTGTCATTCACCAACTTTTCCTACTCAATACAGGTCCGACAAGGCCAATAAAAAAGCTATGGAGAAAAGGAGGAGTTGCTGTGCACTAAAAAGGACTATTTGTGAGGAGTCAGGCCAATACCAACATAATGGCTGACTATAGACATACTCCTGGTGCAGCCAGGACCAAGTGAAAGCCAGCATGGTCAGAGTGGAATCAACACAAGAGGAAAGAGAGGGAATCCCAGGAGAAAAGGAGTCTTTCAGCTTAGAGGCATACTTCTGCTCCTCCCCCATTCTTCCTTCCTTTCTGCATTAGTCATGATCATTCATCTCCTCTTCTCGCTTGCATGCTAGCAGTATTGGCCCACTAAATCATTGTAGCAACATGGTGCTTCATGTTTATATATATATTATATATATATATATACATATACATATATATATATATATATATATATATACATATATACATATACATATATACATATACATATATATATATATATATATATATATATATATATATATATATATATATATAAGGGTTACCCGCAGGTTTTGGCCGCTTAAACTAAAGTTTTAACACACACACACACACACACACACACACACACACACACACACACACACACACACACACACACACACACACACACACAAGTCTTAACAAGCTGCTCTGTTTAGTTCTGCATCTGCCTGTCAGTACATCTCTCCAGCACCCAGCATTGTCCTACCCACACAACCATCTGATTGGTTACACGCAGAGCAGTAACAACCAATCAGCAGTGCGCATTCTGAGCGCATGTAACATGGAGCGAGCAGAAAGGTGTTTTTAGCAGGTAAGGCAGCGGACTCTCCCCAAATGATAATAACCACCTCCCAGTCAACTACTAGTAACATCACTATGAGCTCATTGACGTTCTAGAAACAAGCGGCAGCTCAGCTCGCTCGCAGTCCTTGAGGTGAAGGCAAATTAGCTATTAGCGTAACGTTAGCTCACTGTGTGGTGTGTGTGCGTGCGTGCGTGTGTGTTACGGACAGCAAAGCCCTGTCTGTCTGAGAGAAAGACAAGCAATATTGACTTACAGTTAAAAACTAAGATATTTCACTTGACTTTTTTCTGTGTTGATTGAGCTGTGTTGAAGCAGCAAAAAAAGGACATTATGTTAAATGAAGAGTTTCTGTCTCTGATAGTTGATATAATAATGTAAGTGCATCATAACCACCAGTTGAGTTTATACCAAAAAGTTCTATTCTGGTTTCATCTGACCACATGACATTCTCCCAATCCTTTGCTGTATCATCCATGTATCCATTTTGGTATAAACTCAACTGGTGGTGTTTGGAGGAAGAAGAATACTGAGTTGCATCCCAAGAACACCATACCTACTGTGAAGCATGGAGGTGGAAACATCATGCTTTGGGGCTGTTTTTCTGCTAAGGGGACAGGACAATTGATCCGTGTTAAGGAAAGAATGAATGGGGCCATGTATCCTGAGATTTGAATGCTTGACCAAATACTTATTTTCCACCATGATTTACAAATAAATTCTTTAAAATTCCTACAATGTGAATTCCTGGATTTTTTTTTTCACATTCTGTCTCTCACAGTTGAAGTGTACCTATGATGAAAATGACAGACCTCTGTCATCATTTGAAGTGGGAGAACTTGCACAATCGCTGGCTGACTAAATACTTTTTTGCCCCACTGTGTGTGTGTGTGTGTGTGTGTGTACACACACACACACACACACACACACACACACTAATGGTGTAACGGTACGTGTATTTGTATTGAACCGTTTTGGTATGGGGGTTTCGGTTCGGAGAAGTACCGAACAAGTTTCCACACGGACATATGAAGTAGCCGCATAAGCTAAATTCTCAACGAGCTGCTCTGCTTTCTGCCTCTGTCCCCGAAACAGCACCCAGCATTGTCCCACCCACACAACCATCTGATTGGTGACAACCATAGCGGTAACAGCCAATCAGCAGTGCGTATTCAAAGCGGTAAAAACCAATCAGCAGTGCGTTCCAGAGCGCATGGAGTCAGCGCTTCAGTGTCGAGCAGATAGGTGTTCAGCAGGTGGGCATAAGGCAGCGTACTCTCCCCAAATTATACAAAACACTTCCAAATCAACTACTACTAACATCACTATGAGCCTGTTGACCTTCTAGAAACAAACTGCAGCTCAGCTCGCTTGCAGTTCCGGCTTGAGGTGAATGCTAATTAGCTTTTAGCGTAACGTTAGCTCATTGTGCAGTGTGTGTGTTACGGAGTGTTGCTTGAGCTGTGTTGAAGCAGCAAAAAAGAAGATGATGTTAAATGAAGAGTTTCTGTCTCTGACAGTTTATATAGTAATGTAAGTGCATCATAAAGCCTACATGAACTTCATGGTGTTCAGGGATGAATAGTCTCACCTATTGCTATTGTACTATTTTTTCAGCTATAGTTACATTAAACATTAGTAATTTAGCAGCCTAGTTTTGAATGGCATGGTCCCTGCTATCACATGTTGATAAAAATATCACATTTACATATAAAAATAAAACTACAGGCTTCCCAAATGCTGTAATAAATTAAGCATGATGAGTTGAACATATGTCAGCATGTGGCATAATAATGACATACTTAGTATTTCAGGTAACTAGGACTGTTTTGTTTTTACTTTATGGAAAAAATATCGAGATGGATATCGTATATCGCCATTCAGCAAATGGAGCGAAAAACACAGCCCAAAATTTTAGGCTTCTTCATGCGACGAAGCCGGCCTACTTCACCACAGTCTGTAGTCTTTTGCCCCCCCAGGCTATGTGGTGGCAGCTACGAGGTGGAGACGTGATGGCGACAGGTCGAGTTACACCGATCCTTACACTAGGGCTGGGCGATATTGCCTTTTTATACGATATATATATTACGATATTTTGCCCTGGCCTTGAATGAACACTTGATGCATATAATCACCGCAGTATGATGATTCTATGTGCCTACATTAAAACATTCTTCTTCATACTGCATTCATATATGCTCATTTTAAACTACGTCAATTGACCAAAAGTGTATTTATTAAAGTTATTAAGCAATGGCACAAACATTCATGTCATTTCCAAAACAAAGTGTAAGATTGTCAGAGACATTTTAAGTGTCAAATAAAAATGAGTTGCATAATAAGAAATCAAATAGTATTCGTCCTTCA
This sequence comes from Nerophis ophidion, assembly GCF_033978795.1. Lineage (NCBI taxonomy): Eukaryota > Metazoa > Chordata > Actinopteri > Syngnathiformes > Syngnathidae > Nerophis > Nerophis ophidion. The sequence continues at coordinate 6,335,230 of NC_084627.1, forward strand.
CTATGTGGTATGTTACTAAGGTTATGAAATTCTCTTCATTCTCTAGCGAGTGACTTTTCAAATGATGCTACATATTAGCAGTAATGCTACTTTTTATAGCAACGCTTTTTCCCCCCACACTTGACAAATTACGGTTGTCTGTTCGACATATTCCCACTAGAAGACGAACCACCGCCAGACGATGGAAACCCAGATGTTTTTATTGGGAATTAAGTCTTCCTTCATTTGTTACCAGATCCGCACTTTCATTCTCTCGTACGGCTACGTTAGCAGCTAATATAACCCATTCTGCTACCTCTCTGCCCTGCGAGGGCGGACACGCATGTGACCTATGATGTGACGTATGTAAGAATGTGCGCCTGTTTGTCTGTGAGTAGACACAGGAAAGAGTGAGAAGAGCCTGAATGCCCGCGGCTAAAAGCTAGTGCGTGAGAACGTATACTCGAATGTTACGATATAGTCATTTTCTATATCGCAGAGAGACAAACCCACGATCTATCGTATATATCGCCCATCCCTACATAACACCCACCCACCCCCTTCCCTGGTCTGTTCGCCGGAGAGACACCACCTTAACTAACACACTGGTTTTACATTAAATGTTTACATTGTCACTTTAAAGACATCAACTGTAAGTTAGTATTTGTAATATTTGCTTTAAACAGATGTTCCTAAACAATTATTTGCACTTACAAATACTTTGTAGCGATGTTATGTTTGTGTTCAATTACAGTAAGTGTGTTTATCGTAAACATTCCTGACACAACATAACATTTTAAAGTCTTTTTTTGACATACACCGCAATAATAGTGCACTGTGGCCTTAATAGCGTAATACTGTACCAAGAGGTTCGATACTGTTATATGCCTAGTAATTGCTAATAAATGAATTGTAATGTGTACTACAAGCAGTATTGGTCTATCATGTTGTGGCGATGCACATGAACACCGATGCTGGGGCTACTGTATTTTAGCGGTGAAAATGATACAGACTTTGCCAAAACATCATGGATCGTGTCAACCAGCCCTCCTTGGGCATGAATTCATGCTGAGGCACTGTCACATCTCTGCTTGAAATCTCCCTTCAGTGGAGGTAAAAAGACGAGGGAAGTGTTTTGGTTTGGAGAGTCAGAAGTAGGTCACGTACACAAAACACACAGCCTACACTCTCAGACGCAGACAAAGAAGTGATCACAAAATGCAGTATTCGTGTCTAAGTTGAGTAACTTTACTCGAAGACCATGATGTCCCCACCCTCTGTGGTTTCATCTTGTGGAAACATGTTGTGCTGATAAACCACACTGGGCTTTTTCCGTTAGGGCCACTGGCGTGGACGTTACACCACCCATATAGTTTAATACCAAATCATCTTCCATTCAGAATGGATTCACCATTGAAGAGGATGCCACCCTCACCATTAATGATGGCTGACAATCTACAATGTGATATATATTGCAGCCTAGGGCCGGGCCATTTGGCAAAAAACATTATCACCAGTCATTATGAAATATAGAAGAGAATAGAAAGTATTTTATTGATCCCTGGGGGAAATCCAGCACCACAGTTGGCTCACAATAAAAAAATATTAACAATAAATAATATATAACATATATTATATACAATATATAATATATGGATAATATAAATATATTCTACATTTAAGTGCAGTCAAGGAACATATGCATTATACAGTCTGATGGCTGTCGGTAGGAAGGACCTCCTGTGTCGTTCCGTGTTGCATTTTGGGAGTCTGAGCCTTCCACTGAACATGCTCATTCTCTCCGCAAGGTCCGAGTGTAGAATATCACACTCATATCACCCCAATAACAGGTTATGTTTCTTTAATTAAAGTCGGATGGTCCCATATTTTGTATTTATTTATATATATTATTATTTTTATAACAAGAGGACAGATAACCCTGTCTACAGTCCGTACTTGGTATTAAGACTACGGTTTGACTTTTCAGCACATTTTGTGGGTGTAGAGAACAACTTTTTTTATCCTCCCAAAGTTCTTTAGTTTTTTTGCTTGTCATCACAAACATTCTGCAGTACACAAAGTATCAGTGGTGTACTAAATACTAAGTTTACATGTATTAAACATCACTTTCAACCAGTAAATGATTATTTGTATTTATTGACTTGTATACATTAGTGCTTCTCACCAGTGTTGTATTTATTATTTGTATGTAACGACTTGTATACGTCAGTGCTTCTCACCTGTGTTTTATTTATTTGTATTTAAAAACTTGTAAACATCAGTGCTTCTCACCTGTGTTTTATTTATAAATTTTCTTTAATGTCTAATAAATACCAGTGCTTCTCACCTGTGTTTTATTTATAAATTTTCTTTAATGACTAATAAACACCAGTGCTTCTCACCTGTGTTTTATTTATTACATTTCTTTAATGACTAATAAACACCAGTGCTTCTCACCAGTATGCATTATTTTTATTTAATGACTTGTAAACACCAGTGCTTCTCACCAGTGTTTTTATTATTATTATTTGTATTTAATGACTTGTAAACACCAGTGCTTCTCACCAGTGTTTTTATTATTATTATTTGTATTTAATGACTTGTAAACACCAGTGCTTCTCACCAGTATGTATTATTTGTATTTAATGACTTGTAAACACCAGTGCTTCTCACCAGTGTTTTTATTATTATTATTTGTATTTAATGACTTGTAAACACCAGTGCTTCTCACCAGTGTTTTATTTGTTATATGTATTTAATGACTAGTAAACATCAGTGCTTCTCACCAGTTTTTCATTTATTAATTGTATTTAATGACTTGTAGACACCAGTGCTTCTCACCAGTGTTTTGTTATTTGTATTTAATGACTAGTAAACATCAGTGCTTCTCACCAGTTTTATTTATTTGTATTTAATGACTTGTAAACATCAGTGCTTCTCACTAGTGTTTTATTTATTATTATTTGTATTTAATGATTTTCAAACACCCGTGCTTCTCACCAGTGTTTTATTTATTCGTATTTAATGACTTGTAAACATCAGTGGTTGTCACCTGTGTTTTAATTATTATTATTTGTATTTAATGACTTGTAAACATCAGTGGTTCTCACCAGTTTTATTTATTATTATTTGTATTTAATGACTTGTAAACATCAGTGGTTCTCACCAGTGTTTTATTTATTATTATTTGTACTTAATGACTTGTAAACATCAGTGGTTCTCACCAGTGTTTTATTTATTATTATTTGTATTTAATGACTTGTACACATCAGTGGTTCTCACCAGTGTATTATTTATTATTATTTGTATTTAACGGCTTGGATACATTATTACCTCTCACCAGTGTTTTATTTATTATTTGTATTTAATGACTTGTAAACATCAGTGCTTCTCACCAGTGTTTTATTTATCATTTGTATTTAATGACTTGTAAACATCAGTGGTTCTCACCTGTGTTTTACTTATTATTACTTGTATTTAATGACTTGTAAACATCAGTGGTTCTCACCAGTGTTTTATGTATTATTTGTATTTAATGACTTGTAAACATCAGTGGTTCTCACCAGTGTTTTATTTATTATTATTTGTATTTAATGACTTGTAAACATCAGTGGTTATCACCAGTGTTTTATTTATTATTATTATTTGTATTTAATGACTTTTAAACACCAGTGCTTCTCACCAGTGTTTTATTCATTATTATTTGTATTTAACGGCTTGGATACATTATTACTTCTCACCAGTGTTTTATTTATTATTTGTATTTAATGACAACAAAATATATATGTACAAAAAATATACATTTGGGCCTCCACTCAGGCTTGATCCCGGGGACCCTAAAAGGTTTTGGTCGAAAAAATATAAAAAATGTGTTATTATTCAGTATTATTATTTGTATTATTATTCAAGGTTTAAAGGATAGCAGGTCCATTCTATGTGTCATACTTGATCATTTTGCGATATTGCCATATTTTTGCTGAAAAGATTTAGTAGAGAACATCCACGATAAAGTTCACAACTTTTGGTCGCTAATAAAAAAAAAAAAGCCTTGACTTTACCGGAAGTAGCAGACGATGACGTCACCCGTGTGAGGGCTCCCACATCCTCACATTGTTTATCATGAGAGCCCCCAACAAAAAGAGCTTTTCGGACCGAAAAAAACCCGACAATTTCCTCATTAATTTGAGCGAGGATGAAAGATTCGTGGCTGAGGATATTGATAGTGAAGGACTAGAAAATAAAGAAATTAAAAAAAAAAAAGCGACGGCTCCGGACGGCGGCAGTGTGGGCGTTTCAGATGTAATTAGACACATTTACTGGATAATTCTGGAAGATCCCTTATCTGCTTATTGTTTTAATAGTGTTTTAGTGAGATTGTAAAGACATACCTCGAGGTCGGATAGCTGCGGTGAACACGCCAGTGTCTCAGAGATAAGCCGAGGAGCCAAGCTCATAGCTGCCTTTTTTGACAGCTACTGCAGGAGGACGAATAAATCACCGATGTCTCCGGTAAGATATATTTCACAATTTTCCCATCCAAAAACATGCTGGTTGACATAGAGAAGTGTTAAAGCTTCACAACAAACAATCACCGGCTGTGTCTCGGTACTAAAGACAGCTGCAATACACCGCTTTCCACCAACAGCATTGTTCTTTTTAGTCTCCATTATTAATTGAACAATGAACAAACTGCAAAAGATTCAGCAACACAGATGTCCAAATTACTGTGTAATTGCGCGATGAAAAGAGACGACTTTTAGCCGTAACTGGTGCTGAGATAGTATGTCCCCTCCAACCCAAAACGTCCCGAACACACGTAATCATCCCGCGAAGTTTTCAACAAGAAACTCCGCGGGAAATTTAAAATTGTAATTTAGTAAAGTAAAGCGGCCGTATTGGCATGTGTTGCAATGTTAATATTTCATCATTGATATATACACTGTCAGACTGCATGGTCGGTAGTAGTGGCTTTCAGTAGGCCTTTAAATCTCTAGATCAGGGGTGTCAAACTTGGTTGCTTTGTTGGGTCTGCTTCTGTCTCTGGCCATGCTCCCTTCACCCCAGCGGACGATGGTGTGGAACACCGCAGAGGCCACCACAGTGGATATGTTTCTTTTACTTTTTATTCATAGCTGTATGTAGAAGTGTCTGGTTGTATCTGCTGCTTTAATGTCTTTAATGTCCTCTGTGTTCTTTGATGTTTCCCTCTTACACACATGGAAGAGGGATGTGTACTATGGCTATGAGTCGTTTTTTATTTATTTATTTTTTCCCCTTGGCCTCAGTCTGCACCCCCCCTCCAGGGCCCAGGCTAAGACCGATTTTTATTTTATTTTAATCTTCAATCCCCGTTTACCTGTATGTCATCTTTTTTGTAAGGGGCGCTGGAAGCCGGCAGACCCGTCAGCGATCCTGTTCTGTCTCCCTGTAATGTTTGTCTGATCTTGAATGGGATTGTGCTGAAAATTGTAATTTTCCTGATGGAATAAATAAAGTACTATCTATCTATCTATCTAATACTGTTTTTTTATTTATTTTTTTTAAAAACACAAAATATGTAATATTTTTACCCAATACATTTTTAAGTGGAATATTTGAGATTATATAATAATTGGAGCCTTAAAAAGCTCAATAACTCATAACAACATTGATTTTAATTCATTATTATTTTTTAGCAATGAAACTTAAAAACAAATTACACAGCAATTATTTGGGATCCAAAAGGGTTCTACTCATTAAAGTGTTAAAAATATATTATACATTTTATTAACTGTTTACTTTTAACACAATAACCTCTAGATCAACTTCAGATTATAAGTTGTATTGTTGTTTATCTTTTTTGTTTGTTTGTTTTAGGCCCTTTTTAAAACAGAAACCAAAAAAACAGCTTACATAGCAAACACAAAATATGCAACATTTTCCCCAAAGAACATCTCAAAGTGGAATATTTAATGTGACGTTATTGGAGCCTTGAATAGGTCAATAATTCATAATGTCATTGATTTTGATTCATTATTATTTTTTAAAGAAGGAGACAGCCTGCATGGCAGCTTTGAGTTATTAGAGTCAACATTGCAACATTTTCTTGTTACATTTCACCTGTTGGTTTTTTTTATAAACATTTTTTATGTTTATTTAAATTTTTTTAAATGGTATTTTTACAATGAGCCGTGGGGCCCTTAAAAAATTACCTGTGGGCCGCAAATGGCCCCCGGACCACACTTTGGACGGTCCTGGTGTAAGGGGACGAGGCACAACATTATGTTTGTCATGACAAACTTGACTTTTGCCATGGACAGACACAGACAGGATCATGGTCAATAAAAGGTGGATTGTTCTGTGCAGGATTATACCAGCAAGCCTACTGTTTACTAGGGGTGTAACGGGACGTGTATTTGTATTGAACCGTTTCAGTACGGGGGGTTCGGTTCGGTACGAGGGTGTATCGAACGAGTTTGTATTCTAAAGTCTTAACAAGCTGCTCTGCTTTCTGCCTCTGTCCGAGCAGTGAGCACCCAGCATTGTCCCGCCCACACAACCATCTGATTGGTTACATACAAAGCCAATCAGCAGTGCGTATTCAGAGCGATTTAACGGCCAATCAGCAGTGCGTATTCTGAACGCATGTTGTAAATGCTTCATTGTCGAGCAGATATGTGCGTTTAGCAGCGGACATCGTACACTCCCCAAATTATAAAAAACACTTTCCAGTCACAACTATTACAAACATCACTATGAGCCCGTTGACATTCTAGAAACTTAAACTGCAGCTCAGCTCGCTCACAGTTCTGGCTTGAGATGATGTGAAGGCTAATTATCTTTTAGCTTTACATTAGCTCATTTTGCTGTGTGTGTGTGCGTGTGTTAGGGGCAGCAAAGCCCTGTCCGTCTGATATTTCACATGAACTAACATGAACTCCATAGATTTCAGGGATGAGTAGTCTCTCCTATTGCAATTGTACTATTTTTCAGCTATAGTTACATTAATCAGTAGTGCAGCCTAGTTTTGAATGGCAGGGTGCCTGCAATCACATTTTGACAAAAAGATAACATTTACATAATAAAAGTCAACTACAGGCTTCCCAAATGCTGTAATAAATTAAGCATGATGAGTTGACTTGAAACTGTTTAATGTTACACTTTTTATATGTAGAAGAAAGGTTTTGTCATTTTATTTAATCTAAGCAACAACTTGAGGCAGTTTAATGTGGATTAACGTGGGCAGAATTATTATAGTGTTCCCAATGTTAAAAGGATAAATCCATTGTTTACAAATTTGGTAAATAAATAACCCCAAAAATTATATTTGGTTGTTTTCTTACTGCACCGAAAATGAACCGAACCGTGAACTCTAAACCGAGGTATGTACCGAACCGAAATTTTTGTGTACCATTACACCCCTACTGTTTACTGCTAACTTTTGACAGCTGCGCCATGTTTGATGGAGGAAATATGCTAAGAGCTGATCACTGTCATCCAACTATGATATTATTGCCCAGCCCTGTTGCATCCTCCTGGGATAACATATATATGTGTCAATGTTTTGGAAAACATTCACACATATAAACTGTTCTACACCAACATTCATCTATTTATTCTTCTTCTCCGATTCAAACTGTCCAGCCTATTAGGGAATGGCAGGCTTTCCCTTGAAAAATTACAGAAATTCCCAGATTTCCCAGAATTCTAGGTTTTCCGAGACATTTTTCCCAATCTAAAAAGAATTGGCCATTTTTTAAACTTCCACCATTTTCACATTTTTCTACCTCTTCGAACCATTCCACCTTTACATTTAAAGGCCTACTGAACCCCACTACTAGCCACCACACAGTCTGATAGTTTACATATCAATGATTAAATAGTAACATTGCAACATATGCCAATATGGCCTTTTTAGTTTACTAAATTACAATTTTAAATTTCCCAGGATTTTCGTCCTAGAAACGTTGTGTAATGATGACGTGTACACAAGACGTCACAGGTTTTTAGGAAGTATGAGCGCTACGCACACACACACAGCTAAAAGTCGTCTGCTCTAACGGCATAATTACACAGTATTTTGGAGATCTGTGTTGCTGAATCTTTTGCAATTTGTTCAATTAATATTGGAGAAGTCACAGTAGAAAGATGGAGTTGGGAAGCTTTAGCCTTTAGCCACACAAGACACACTGTGATTCTTTGTTTAAAATTCCCGGAGGTGAAACGTTACTATGGATCAGAGCGCGGTCAAGCGAGCATGAATCAAGACGGAATGTCAACCAGCAGGTTTCGGTCAAAACGTCAGTTCTTACCGGAGAAAAGCTGAGCTTGTGTCGTCCACAGCTGCCGTCGACTCCCCTGAAACACTGCGCGTCAACAACCGGCCGTGGACACACCCCTCCGACTATCAGGTACTACTAAACTCACTAAAACACTAGCAACACAATAGAAAGATAAGGGATTTCCCAGAATTATCCTATTAAATGTGTTTATAAAACAAATCGGAATCTGTCCCAATCGCGGGCTTTTTTTTTAACTCTTTTTTTAAACTTTTTTTTCTAGTCCGTTTTTTTTCTAGTCCGTCGCTATCAATATCCTCAAACACAAATCTTTCATCCTCGCTCAAATTAATGGGTAAATTGTTGTTTTCTCGGTCCGAATAGCACTTTTTGTTGGAGGCTCCCATTATAAGCAATGTGAATATGTGAGGGGCCCCCACACTTGCGACGTCAACGTCTGCGACTTCCGGTAGAGGCAGGGCTTTTCTTTTAACACCGACAGTTGCCAACTTTATCCTGGATGTTCTCTACTAAATCCTTTCAACAAAAATATGGCAATATCGCGAAATGATCAAGTATGACACATAGAATGGACCTGCAATCCCCGTTTGAATAAGAAAATCTCTTTTCAGTAGGCCTTTAAACAACCATTTTCCACATTCAACAAATTTCCAGGAATTCCTGTTTTTTTCTAACCTTATTTCCAACCTTTTTAGTGCAATATTTCCTTCCACATTTTTCATCCCATTTCAACCATTTTACTGTCAAAACATTCCTGTTAGTCAGGACAAAAAAACAAGTTGATTTAAGAACTTGAAAAATTCCCGGTTTTCCCGAAATTCCGTAATACCATTTTTAATTCAAACTGTTACTACTTCAACATTTCTTGACCGATCTAAACAATTCCAACACCAACTAATTCAACTCATTCAGGACATTCATGCTCCCAGTCCATCCATACCACATTTCCGGAATTTTTCATTGAAATTATTGCGACATTTTTCCAAGTTGCACAATTCCCAGGTTTGTCAACATATTCAAAGCATTCCAACATCAACAAAATCCACTTATCCTGGACATTCAAACTAACACTTTCCCAAGTTCCAAACCAAATGATAGTTTTCATTCGAACTCCTCAACATTCAAACTATTCCAACATTCATACCACATTAAGTCAGCATTTCACTTCACTTGGAGCATCACACGCAATTCCTTCAGGAATTGCCTCATGTAGTTATTATATTATTTGTCATACTAATGATATTTAAAACATGTTAGAGGTGATACTACAAATTGCGGTAAAATTCTGAAAAGGATAAAAGTTTCTTCAGAGTTCTTTGAGAGGTAATCAAAAAGGGCGAAAGATGTCAAGATTTTACAAAACGATGAGAAAAGTGTCCATGGAAGATACACGTCGGTCCAAGGGAGCAAAGACAAAGAAAGTTTTTACCAAAGACAGCCATCATTAGTGAAACTTTCACCATGTACACAATGTTGACATTTATAGTTATATTTTGATAAACAGTCATAAATGAATCTTTTAGCACATACACAATGTTTACATCTATAGTTATATTTTGATAAACAATCAGAAATGAATCTTTCAACAGATACACAATGTTTATATCTATAGTTATATTTTGATAAACAATCATAAGTGACTATCAGCACATACACAGTGTTGACATCTCTAGTTATATTTTGATAAAAGACGGGAAACACGCATACTCATAACGATGCATGCAACAACAAAGCAACATGTCAACAGCCATACAGGTCTTCAGTGGTGTCTTATCTTTACAAGTGCTTAACGTAATGGCAACATGAAAAACAGCGAATCAAGGCTATGGAGTGCTAGTTTGATTACAAGGACGCGTCCTTGCAAGACACAAAGTTAAATCATGAAATGCAACCTGACACTTCCAAAAACAATACATATTTACCCAGGAGAGTTTTGATAGCAATGTCCCTGGCCCAGCCACACACAAGTTGTAGACCTTCATGCTTTTCACATTTCCATCTGTTTTGTGGTGTAGAATGATGGCTGGAGCACAATAGTTCCACGCCTGAACGCCACCAATGTCTGATCATTGATATCACTCCCCAAATCTTTTTTAATAAAATATAGGGATCTATTCCATTGCTTAGTTAGCTTTTTTTGCTTGAATCTGCTTTTAGTGGTAAGATCTAGACTCCTTGCGCACTTGGATAGTTTGGACACTGTTTGCTGTGTTCACTGTTCGCAGCCATGTTGGTTTGGTGGACCACCACTTGGTTCAAAAGTCAGGTGACTGAATACAAGCTATTGGTCGTAGAAAGGGTCCCTAAACTACGTCTCCTGTACTTTACAGCCAGAAAAGAGATAAAAAGCCCACACAAAATATTAGTTAGGTTAGCGCGTTGCTGTGCAAGGCAAAAAGAGTTGTGTGTAATTGTGTGCATGTTTTGTGATGGCATGCACCATAAAACAGCATATTGACACCTTTTCAGCAAAAAAGGGCTTTGAGGGTTGTACTGTATGTTTACATATTTGGCAAACCATCCATCCATCCATCCATTTCCTACCGCTTATTCCCTCTGGGGTCGCAGGTGCCTATCTCAGCTACAATTTGGCACACTATCGATATACATACATATATATATATATATATATATACACATATATATATACATACACACATACATATCAGGGTTTCCCCAAAACTGCCATGATACCTGTGGCAGTGGAAGCGTGGTCACAATGCCGTCATCGAGTAATTTGCATATTTTGCTATGATTTTCTTTTAAAAAAGGCTAATAAAATGTATATGTATGTAAAATCTGTTTTTATTCATCAGTATTAACATATTTTTTTTACGGTTTGCCATATTTTCAATGATGCTGTTTTTTGTACAAGGTACTGTCGAGATTTTTTCAAGTGTTGACAGACTTTTAATGACTGTTTTATACTAAAACAAACTAGCAACAAATCTTGCATCTTGTTTTTGTGTTAATAGCATGACGTCACACTTGCTTGGCGCTGTTGCTCCAGTTAGATTTTGTCTTCTTTCAAGTCGCCACTGTCCTCTTAATATTTGCACATTTTGAAGATGGTTGTCCGCGGGTATATCTGCAATATATATAAACATCACAGACATGCTGACAATGCTCCAAACAATGGTATGTTTTGTTTACATCCGGTTTCGGTAGCACAGTTATTGGTGATAAGTCTTTTTTTGGCGGTCAAGTTTTCACTACATCACTTGTCAATAGTGTACAAGTAGACTATACATATAAATTCATACTGTAACGACCTGCTAATGGTAATGTTTTTTGTTCGTATGGTTGGGATTTGATGTCAGTTTCTCCCACGTTTACAAACACACCGTGTCTAAAAGGTGATTGGCAGAGGATGATGAAGTGTTGTGTGTCCGGGGAAGTGAAGACTCAAGGACACTAAAAGTGTTTTCATGGCAGGTAACACCTGTTGGAATTGTGTCGTCGTTTGTTATCATAAAGATTGGTAACTTTGTGTTATTTCTTCTGGGGGCTGCACTATATTACTTTCATTTCTTTTCAAGTACAAAAAAAGCCCTTACTTTCAAGGTGTGGTGGTAATTAAAATGCTGTGGCGGCGCGCCACATAATTACATTATGAGATTATATACGAGTGTGTATATATATATATATACATATATATATATATATATATATACATATATATATATATACATATATATATATATATATATATATATATATATATATATATATATATATATATATATATATATATATATATATATATATATATATATATATGTATATATATAAATAAAATACAGAAAACATGTAGGTAATTTTTCTGCGCAGGCAGAGAGGATGTAGCATGCAGTGCTTTTATTGTGAAGGCCGAACAGCCTTGACAGTGGTTGTGTAGTGCTCGTTCTTTCTTGCTTCACCTTAAAAGACGTACTGTAATTACCAAGTGTCTCAGTGAGGATGCAGGATACACGTCGATTGTTTTAGGATGAAACTCTCTGGACAAAGCTCTAGAAATTATATTTCTGAGCGTAATTGTTGAACCCTATGTGCTGACTATTTCTTTGGCCTTCCTGCAGAAACATGAGCCCCAGGTAAAACTAAACACTGTAGAGGTGGTGACCTGACATAGTACAGGCAGCTAGCTTGTAAGCACAGCGATGGCTTGAAAAACACTTTTAAAATCCACCTTTGAACATTTGGATGGACTCAGAATGTGACTTGATGTTTCTTGTTACTTACATTTTGACATGGCGCTGATCAATGTCCACCCGGGTCAGCTCCTCTTCCTCCAGGTCTGAGTCTCCCCCAGAACTGCTCTCCGTAACATCCGAGTCGAAGGCGGTCTCTGCCGAGTGCAGGTTGGCTGAGCCGCTCAGGTACAACCTCTCCAGCTCCAGAGGCATGGAGCCGCTCTTCAGGAAGCGTCCCAAACTGTCTCTGTTGTTTGAAGAAGAGTGGCGCCCTGTCCTCCATGTTGCCGTGGACTGCTCTTTGCGGTTCCCCGCCAACAGGCGGCTGACGGCGGTGTCCAAGAAGCCGCCCAGCTGCTGCTGAATGTGTCGCTCCACCTGCTTGGCCTGGACCACCTGAAGGCGCTTGCGCAGCCGCCGTAGGCGACTTTCGATTTCCACTTGGCGGTTGCTGCTGAGACGTGTGCGCTCCCCGACCTGAGTGTCAAGGATGTCCAAAGACGGGGAACCCTGCTGGCTACAACCTGCTTTCTCCCGGTCTGAACTTCTACTTGTAGTTTGTGCGTCCGTCTCCTCCAATTTCACTTCTACGCTGCCATGACAACAGGAGGAAAGTGCTGCAGACTGACAATCTGAGGGTTGTGTATTGGGACAAACTCCAGAGGAATGCTTGTGTTTGAGGGCTCCTTTCACCGGAATATGACCCGTCAGGGGGTTTGAGTCCAAAGTCTGGGATTCCGTGGAGGCAGGAGGCTTATCCCCGTTCATTGCCATCACACAGCCAGAACCAGACATGTTGGCCAGCTTCTTGGCCAGGCCGTTGACGGGTGCCATCGGCTGGCCCCCACCGTTAGTGCCACTCATGAGGCTTTTGAGCTGGCCTCCGGAGAGTTCTATGGCGTGCCTCTTCCTCAACAGAAAGTCTCCACCGTTGAGCAAGGAGCTGGGCAATATTCTGTGGCTTTTGAGGAAAACTCCTTGAAGAGTGATTGACTCCTTGGTGGAGGGGACAGGTGTTACATCAGAGCAGAGGTAGGACGCCACCAGAGGCTGGAGTTTGCCCAGGGCCGACGCCTGGGCCACAGAGTCGGCTTGGGACTGCTGCTGCTGCTGCTGGTCCTGGTCCCCGCCGCAGAATTCAACAAGGGGACACTTCTCTTCAGACCCGACCTTACACTTGGCTGGGCCGCCGCTGTGGATGAGGATGCTGTTGGCGTTACTGCTGTTCTCGGCGCCGGCTGCGGACAGACTTGATGACGGGGCAGCCAGTTTGAAGCGGATGTGGTGAGCTTCGGCTGGGGCGTCGGTGAGAGCGGGCGCCATCGCAGCCATGCAGTGCAGAGAGACGGGCGCCGTGGCCTTCTCCACACCACCCGCTTACTGCCCCCCCGCAGGACAGCCTGGGTACGAGACACAGAGTTAGTTCAAACACTGGTAACAATTGCAATGTTGGTACACCCCTCATGAGCTTTTTGGGGAAGTGTGTTCAACTGTATTAAAAACGTGATGGGATTGTAGGTCCTCGCCGTCAGACTAGTCTGAAAATAAACTACATCTCCCACAATCCTCAGTGCAGCTAGACTGGGGTGTGAAGGGAGAAGCCTGCAGGACACACTTGTGTTTTATGGATATTTCATCATAATCATTTTGAGTTGTGTTGCTAAGAAACAGACAAGCTTTGGCGAAATCAGAACTTCTTTGGCAGAGGTATTGCAGTCTACCTTCTAAAGACAGAGCAGAATAAAGGAGAAGAAAGGACAGAGCAGGCTGTACTTCCTCAGGAGGCTGCGCTCCTTCAACATTTGTAGAAAACTCCTGTGGATGTATTACCAGTCTGTGGTTGCCAGTGTTCTGTTCTACATGGTAGTGTGCTGGGGGGGCAGTACATCTAAAAAGGACAGCTCCGGACTGGAGAAACTGATCAGACGGGCCGGTTCTACAATCAGAATGAAATTAGACTCACTGGTGACGGTGGTAGAGAAGAGGACTGTAGAAAAACTAGTGAGTATGGAGCGTGTTCATTGCTGGACTGCTTCATCCCAAGTGCAGGACGAATGGACTAAAAAACTCCTTTGTCCCACATGCCATTAGACTCTACAACTCCTCTCTGGGGAGGGGGCGGGGGGTACTAGGATGACAGGGGATGCAAAACAATATCATTGCAATATGTTTTCATAACATGGTCACTACTGCCTAGTTTCTCGTTATATTTTTTATTTTACTGTTATATTTTTATTGCCATTGTTGCTTTTTATTTTTATTTTAATATTTTTCTATTTTGTTTCCATTTAAATTCCCATCATTTACTTTTTAAATTGATCTCAACTCTGTACACTGCTGCTGGAATTGTAATTTTCCTGAAGAGTTCGAACTCACCTGAAGGAATCAATAAAGTACTATCTAACTATCTAAAGTGCCACCTGCCTTTCGAGAGTTTCAAAGGCACAACAAATATGAGGGAATACTTGATAAACCATCACTTGTCAAATATATTTGAAGCCAGCAAACCGAACACCAATTTCAAAAAGGTGAAATAAACTTTTCAGAAGAAAAGCATTTTCCAAACGGTTATAAAAATGTCCACTACTGAGGAGAGCGCTTCTCAGAAAGTAAACGCTGAACATTGTTTTACACTAAATGTTTACATTGTCACTTTAAAGACACCCAAGTTGGTATTGTGGACGTTCCCACACTATTGGTGCTTGAAAACATGTGTTGAATGACAGCCAGTGTGTTTATGCATAATGGTGCCATGGTCAGAGAAAGGCCTGCAAGTGGAAGGAGGGGTTGGTCAGTGTTGCAGGAGGTGTGCAAAGGTCTTCAGACCATAAAAGATGTGAGGGACATTGCTTTCAAAGATGAAGGCGGATGTGAACGGGCCTCTCACTATTTCACTGCAGTTTGTCGTCAGCGCCACTACGCCATGTTGGGATTTCCGAGGCAGGCACATTATGTAATGCATCTGCGCTCCAACACCTTGGTCCTACACCGGCTGGCATGAGAAGAGAGCCCGCGTCCATGTGTCCCTGGCGCGGGACATGTATGACATGTCAGGGAGGCTAACGTTGGCCTGCTAGCTGTGCTGACGCAACCGACACAGGTTGCTGATCAGGGTTGTCCTCCCCGCAGGAAGCCCGCAGGAAGCCCGCAGGAAGCCCGCAGAAGCCCGCAGAAAGCCCGCAGAAGCCCGCAGACAGGCGGGTGTTGTGAGGCTGCTGGCATGCTAACAGGCTAGCGGCTAACAAAGAAAAAGGAGGAACCTACCACGTGACCAGCTCGCACTCTCCCCGGGAATCTGCTTGACAATCCCCGACACTCGGGCGGCAGAAAAGCAGTGCGCGGTGGCGAGATGTCCTGCTAGGCCATGCAGGTGTGCCAGAGCAGGCCAGCGGGGAGCCAGAGGGCCGCTTCACGGCGCCAGAGGGCTTCGTTCCGGACTCAGGCAATGGACGAATCAGCGATCTCCACCTTGCTCGCCAAACTCTGCTTTCCCTCGCTAACTTGCTCAAATGGTCGACATCTCGCGGCGACCCGCGGCACAATTCCCCATTTCCCACGGGCGAAAGGCGGTCCGGAGGGCGGCTCGACGCCACTCTTTTTCTGGGCTTTTAGGGAGAGACGCGGAGAAAATGGCGGCTAGCAGCTCGCGCTGTGAGGCTTTGAGGCTGACAAACACCGCCTGCGCCGAGCGCCTCTGCGCATGCGCCACACACGCCGCCGCCAGCGGGCGGGAGACACTTCCGCTGCTCGCCGCCAGGGGGACACACACGCCATAAAGCCTTCAAAGAAATCATTCCATTCAATTAGCCCTCATCATCTTCATCTTCACTCTTCTCATTCTCAACCATGATGCCACTCACTAATATCTTCATCATCATCATCTTCATTCTTCTCATTCTCAACCATGATGCCACTCACTAATATCTTCATCATCATCTTCACTCTTCTCATTCTCAACCATGATGCCACTCACTAATATCTTCATCATCATCATCTTCATTCTTCTCATTCTCAACCATGATGCCACTCACTAATATCTTCATCATCATCTTCATTCTTCTCATTCTCAACCATGATGCCACTCACTAATATCTTCATCATCATCATCTTCATTCTTCTCATTCTCAACCATGATGCCACTCACTAATATCTTCATCATCATCTTCATTCTTCTCATTCTCAACCATGATGCCACTCACTAATATCTTCATCATCATCTTCACTCTTCTCATTCTCAACCATGATGCCACTCACTAATATCTTCATCATCATCATCTTCATTCTTCTCATTCTCAACCATGATGCCACTCACTAATATCTTCATCATCATCTTCATTCTTCTCATTCTCAACCATGATGCCACTCACTAATATCTTCATCATCATCATCTTCATTCTTCTCATTCTCAACCATGATGCCACTCACTAATATCTTCATCATCATCTTCATTCTTCTCATTCTCAACCATGATGCCACTCACTAATATCTTCATCATCATCTTCATTCTTCTCATTCTCAACCATGATGCCACTCACTAATATCTTCATCATCATCTTCACTCTTCTCCTTCTCAACCATGATGCCACTCACTAATATCTTCATCATCATCTTCACTCTTCTCATTCTCAACCATGATGCCACTCACTAATATCTTCATCATCATCTTCACTCTTCTCCTTCTCAACCATGATGCCACTCACTAATATCTTCATCATCATCATCTTCACTCTTCTCAACCATGATGCCACTCACTAATATCTTCATCATCATCTTCACTCTTCTCATTCTCAACCATGATGCCACTCACTAATATCTTCATCATCATCATCTTCATTCTTCTCATTCTCAACCATGATGCCACTCACTAATATCTTCATCATCATCTTCACTCTTCTCATTCTCAACCATGATGCCACTCACTAATATCTTCATCATCATCTTCACTCTTCTCCTTCTCAACCATGATGCCACTCACTAATATCTTCATCATCATCTTCACTCTTCTCCTTCTCAACCATGATGCCACTCACTAATATCTTCATCATCATCTTCACTCTTCTCATTCTCAACCATGATGCCACTCACTAATATCTTCATCATCATCTTCACTCTTCTCATTCTCAACCATGATGCCACTCACTAATATCTTCATCATCATCTTCACTCTTCTCCTTCTCAACCATGATGCCACTCACTAATATCTTCATCATCATCTTCACTCTTCTCAACCATGATGCCACTCACTAATATCTTCATCATCATCTTCACTCTTCTCATTCTCAACCATGATGCCACTCACTAATATCTTCATCATCATCTTCATTCTTCTCCTTCTCAACCATGATGCCACTCACTAATATCTTCATCATCATCATCTTCACTCTTCTCATTCTCAACCATGATGCCACTCACTAATATCTTCATCATCATCTTCATTCTTCTCATTCTCAACCATGATGCCACTCACTAATATCTTCATCATCATCATCTTCATTCTTCTCATTCTCAACCATGATGCCACTCACTAATATCTTCATCATCATCATCTTCATTCTTCTCCTTCTCAACCATGATGCCACTCACTAATATCTTCATCATCATCTTCACTCTTCTCATTCTCAACCATGATGCCACTCACTAATATCTTCATCATCATCATCTTCATTCTTCTCATTCTCAACCATGATGCCACTCACTAATATCTTCATCATCATCATCTTCATTCTTCTCATTCTCAACCATGATGCCACTCACTAATATCTTCATCATCATCTTCATTCTTCTCATTCTCAACCATGATGCCACTCACTAATATCTTCATCATCATCTTCATTCTTCTCATTCTCAACCATGATGCCACTCACTAATATCTTCATCATCATCTTCACTCTTCTCCTTCTCAACCATGATGCCACTCACTAATATCTTCATCATCATCTTCACTCTTCTCAACCATGATGCCACTCACTAATATCTTCATCATCATCTTCACTCTTCTCATTCTCAACCATGATGCCACTCACTAATATCTTCATCATCATCTTCATTCTTCTCCTTCTCAACCATGATGCCACTCACTAATATCTTCATCATCATCATCTTCACTCTTCTCATTCTCAACCATGATGCCACTCACTAATATCTTCATCATCATCTTCACTCTTCTCATTCTCAACCATGATGCCACTCACTAATATCTTCATCATCATCTTCACTCTTCTCCTTCTCAACCATGATGCCACTCACTAATATCTTCATCATCATCTTCACTCTTCTCATTCTCAACCATGATGCCACTCACTAATATCTTCATCATCATCTTCATTCTTCTCATTCTCAACCATGATGCCACTCACTAATATCTTCATCATCATCATCTTCATTCTTCTCATTCTCAACCATGATGCCACTCACTAATATCTTCATCATCATCTTCATTCTTCTCATTCTCAACCATGATGCCACTCACTAATATCTTCATCATCATCTTCATTCTTCTCATTCTCAACCATGATGCCACTCACTAATATCTTCATCATCATCTTCACTCTTCTCCTTCTCAACCATGATGCCACTCACTAATATCTTCATCATCATCTTCACTCTTCTCAACCATGATGCCACTCACTAATATCTTCATCATCATCTTCACTCTTCTCATTCTCAACCATGATGCCACTCACTAATATCTTCATCATCATCTTCATTCTTCTCCTTCTCAACCATGATGCCACTCACTAATATCTTCATCATCATCATCTTCACTCTTCTCATTCTCAACCATGATGCCACTCACTAATATCTTCATCATCATCTTCACTCTTCTCATTCTCAACCATGATGCCACTCACTAATATCTTCATCATCATCTTCACTCTTCTCCTTCTCAACCATGATGCCACTCACTAATATCTTCATCATCATCTTCACTCTTCTCATTCTCAACCATGATGCCACTCACTAATATCTTCATCATCATCTTCACTCTTCTCATTCTCAACCATGATGCCACTCACTAATATCTTCATCATCATCTTCACTCTTCTCATTCTCAACCATGATGCCACTCACTAATATCTTCATCATCATCTTCATTCTTCTCATTCTCAACCATGATGCCACTCACTAATATCTTCATCATCATCATCTTCACTCTTCTCATTCTCAACCATGATGCCACTCACTAATATCTTCATCATCATCTTCACTCTTCTCATTCTCAACCATGATGCCACTCACTAATATCTTCATCATCATCTTCACTCTTCTCATTCTCAACCATGATGCCACTCACTAATATCTTCATCATCATCTTCACTCTTCTCCTTCTCAACCATGATGCCACTCACTAATATCTTCATCATCGTGTTGATTCGATATCATCACCTTAGAACATCTTATACCAGGGGTGTCCAAAGTGCGGCCCGGGGGCCATTTGCGGCCCACAGCTAATTGTTTAGTGGCCCGCCACACATTCTGGAGATGCTATTGCAAAAATAAAAACAATAAAAAAAGTAGAATGAGGTGAAATCTAACAGGGAAAAGTTGCAATGTTGACACAAAGTTTCCATGCAGGCTGTTTGTTTTTCTTTTGTCTTTCTTTATTTTACCCTTATTGCCAAAGCTAAAAAAAAAATGTTTTTCTATAATTAATTATTGACCTATATAAGGCTCCAATTACTTCTAATATTTCACTTTATAATGTTTTATGTGGAAAATATTATGTGCATATATTTTGTGGTTGCCATATAAAAACAGTGTTTTCTTTGACAAAAGAGCATAAAACAAACAAAATAATAGTTCAAAAGTAAAATCGACAGATATATCTGAAGCTGATCTCGTAACTTAAGTGTTGAAAGTAAAACAAATAATAATACAAATGTATCACTTTATGAGTGGGGGGCCTTTGGGATTTTATTTATTTTTTCACTGTGATTACTCAGAAATAATAATATACTTAAATCAATGGTGTCCTGCATTATTCATCTTTTTAGGGCTCCAATTAATTCAGATCAAACATTGCTTTCTGAATGTTTTGGGCAACGGAGGAAATACTGCATATTTCAGTTTTACGAAAAAAAAACAAAGTTGTCTTTGACTGAAAAGGCATAAATCCTTTTTTTTTAACTTTATATCAACCTGAAGTTGATATAGAGATTTACTGTAAGCGTTACATAAAAAATGAAAATAATAATTTGACTTATTGTTAACATGTTAATGACGGAGACCCCCTATGGTCCCTGGGAGTCCTAAAGGTAAAAAAAAAAAAAAAAAGAAAAATATGAAAACGGCCCCCGCATGGTTTAATTTTTCCGTGTGTGGCCCTCGGTGGAAAAAGTTTGGACACCCCTGTCTTATACCGATAACTCATGATCATATTCATCTCATTTCTTCATAATTATCCAATATCTTCTTTTTAATTCACTAATATCTTCATAATGGTATTCAGTTATCATCATCACCTTCTACTTACAGTATATATTATGTTATATCTTCACAATTATAATGATTTAATATCTTCTTAAATATATTGAGCTCGTATCTTAATATTTAACAAATATATTAATGATAATCATCAGATTTCTTCAGTATCATGTAGGATTTTTTCAAATTGGTCGAGAAATGTTGAAGAAGTAACATTTTTAAGAATTTGTTATTACAGATTTTTTTTTTAGAAGGTGTAAAAAAATGCTAGTTTGAATGCGCAGGATGAGTGGAATGTGTCCAAGGTGGAATGCTTG
>NC_084627.1:6358921-6366421 GCF_033978795.1 Nerophis ophidion
CTTCATCATAAATGTACACTTTGGAAATGTGCAAAACTACTTCATCATAAATGTACACTTTGGAAATGTGCAAAACTTCTTCTTCATCATAAATGTACACTTTGGAAATGTGCAAAACTTCTTCTTCATCATAAATGTACACTTTGGAAATGTGCAAAACTTATTTTTCATCATAAATGTACACTTTGGAAATGTGCAAAACTTATTTTTCATCATAAATGTACACTTTGGAAATGTGCAAAACTTCTTCATCATAAATGTACACTTTGGAAATGTGCAAAACTTCTTCAACATAAATGTACACTTTGGAAATGTTTCTTATTGACAAGCACTCCAATCAATCAAGCTGCTATTGATCGGACTTCACACGCGAGAGCTTTGTGTCTGTGTCATGCTTCACTGATTGTTTTGTGCAAATTCTTGCTTTTGTCTCCTTCCAGATGTCACATGAGAGCGGCACAACACACCTGATGCTAATCTTTCCTGTGATAAAATGGCAACCAAGGTCATCAAAAAGGTCAACCAAAGAACGAGATTCCTCTACAGAATCTCCTCTCTGGTCAACAAAAGCACCTTGAAGATTCTAGCGGGAACTCTCATTCAACCCTTTTCCCATTACGCTTGCACCTCCTGGTACCCCAGCACCTCCAAAACACTCAAATCTAGACTCCAAACATGCCAGAACAAGCTAGTCAGGTTCCTTCTAGACCTCCACCCCAGATCACACCTCACTCCTACCCACTTCTCCAAAGTGGGCTGGCTCAGGGTGGAGGACAGAGTCAAACAACTTGCACTGAGCCTAGTCTATAAAATCCGCTACACCTCCCTGATACCGAAGTACATGTCAAACTACTTCCTTAACGTAAATGAGCGCCATAACCACAACACCAGGGGGAGCTCCACAAAGCACGTTAAACCCAGATTCCGATCTAACAAAGGTCTTAACTCATTCTCTTTCTATGCCACATCAATGTGGAATGCACTCCCAACAGGTATAAAAGTAAGTGCATCTCTATCCTCCTTTAAAAGCGCTCTAAAGCAACACCTCCAGGCAACTTCAACACTTTACTAATACCCTCCTCCATTCACATCCCACCTCCCCTGATTGTAAATAACCTAATGTAAATAATCAAATGTACTTCTAATGTATATACTTGTTCTTATGCTATGTGAAGTGACTATGTTCTCTGCTGGCTGTACATATCCTACTAAGTCACACCTACACTGTTTCAATGTCCACATTTCTCTGTTGATGCAATTGTTGATGACTGAAGTACTGATATCAACCAAAGCTCCTCATCCCACCCCCCGGATTGTAAATAATGTCAATAATTCCAAGTATATACTATGATGATTAACCTGTGTGATGACTGTATTATGTTGATAGTATATATTTGTACCATGAATTGATGAAGGTGGACCCCGACTTAAACAAGTTGAAAAACTTATTGGGGTGTTACCATTTAGTGGTCAATTGTAGGGAATATGTACTGTACTGTGCAATCTACTAATACAAGTATCAATCAATCAATCAATCAATCAATGATGGTCTCCAGGACGCAGTGCAGATGTCAGCTGGACACTGTGTGACATCATCCTCTCAGGTGTGCCAACTTTCACCGCCCCTGCCATCTCCGTGGCAACAGTGTTTGGATGCCCGCCCTGAAACTACAATTGTTTGTTTACCTGGGAGGTTTTGTCCAATCAATGACATCCATCCATCCATCCATCCATCCATCCATCCATCCATTTATTTCCTACTGCTTGTCCCTTTCGGAGTCGCGGGGGTGTTGGAGCCTATCTCAGCTGCATTTGACGAACATCCAACCACTATTCATGATGCAAAAAAGGGCCACCAGACTGATACATAACACAGGACCCCGAGAACACACTAATGGATTATGCATAAAAACATTAGATTTAAAACTAGCAGATCTCATCCAACTCAAGACTGCCCAAATGATTTATAAAGCAAGTAAAGATTGACTTCCAACAGGGTTACAGAGAAGATTTTTACAAAGAGAAGGGAATTATCATTTAAGAGGAGAACTACTTTTTAAGATCCAATATTGTAGAACAAGGCAGAAAGGAATGAGTATAACAATAGCAGGGGTTCAAATATGGAACTGTTTAAAGGATGAAATAAAACACAGCACCAACATAAACCAGTTTAAAAAGCTTTTTAAATCATTTATCATTAGTAAATATAAGAAAGAAGAGCAAACATTGTTTTAGAAAGACAATAATATATAATATGTATATAAATACAATTTATGATTTCATAATTATACATATAGGTTATATTAAAATGTATATATTCCCACTTTATGTGGAATTTAAATAAATTGTGTATATATATATATATATATATGTATATATATATATATATATATATATATATATATATATATATATATATATATATATATATATATATATATATATGTATATATATATAAATAAGTGTACAAATGTATATGCTTGATTTAAATGTTAAACTGTGTATATGAGACGTGTGCTACATATATGTTGCTTATATATTGTTTAAAAAAAAAGTAATATAAGTGAAGCATGTTTTAGATTTGATATATTTTGAACCTTGTTCTTGTTGTGATGGGCTAGGTTTATATAAGCGTTGCTTCAACCTACACCCTTTTGGCTCAATCATTGCTCAAATGAGTGTTGTTTTTTTCTCTTTTCTTGTTGTTGTTCTTTGTTTTATGTGAAGATTGCCGAAATAAAATACATTGATTGATTGATTGATTGATTTGGGCATAATCATGTTTGAATATATATAGCAGTGAATATTTTAATTAATAAGACTGTATATATAGTTATTTTGAATATATATTACAGTAAATATTATAATTATTTAGATTGTATACGTATTCATTTTAAATATGTATACATATATTTTTTTATTTTATTTTATTTTTTCATCGTGATTATATTTGTTGTCACTGACTGCGCTGAGATGAACGATGACGTCACACATGATGTAGTTCCAGTGACCGACACAAGATGGCGGTGATGTCAAAGTTAAACACAAAAGCAGAATTGTAGTTCCTACCTGCTGACATGTTTAATGATGTCATCTCATGTTTAATGATGTAATCTCATGTTTAATAATGTAATCTCATGTTTAATGATGTCATCTCATGTTTAATGATGTCATCTCATGTTTAATGTTCCTCAGGTGTCCAGGAAGTAGATCCCAGACACAAGTCACTTGTGACACTTCAACCCTTGACCCGGTCCTCGGTCTATTACCTGAGCTGCTGACCCTAGGGCAGGGGTCATCTTCAGCAGGAATTGTGGGTAATGTGTGACATTTGGGAGGAGCTTGTCAAGTCCTGACCCGCCCAGCCCGGCGTCTGGATTGTCCAACGCAGCAAAACTCTGGCACACCCCGGCCAGCCACAAAACAACAACCTCAAGATGAACTGGAAGTCAACACTTCTGGGTGTGGAATGACATCATCCTCATCTTGCTTTATGGAATATCATCATCATAATAACAATAATAATCATCCATCCATCCATTTTCTACCGTTTATCCCGTTTGGGGTTGCTGGAGCCTCTCAGCTGCAATATGACATGATATTTCACTTATGTTCAATTATGGTAATAATTATAATAATAATAATAATAATAAAGATGATATTTCAGTTATGGGATATAACAATAATAATAATAACAATAATGATAATATTAATGATGATAACAATAATAATAATCCATCCATCCATCCATTTCCTACCGCTTATTCCCTTTTGGGGTCGCGGGGAACACTAATAATATATGATATTTCAGTTATGGAATATTATAACAATGAGATTATATTTCAGTTATGTAATATGATAATAATAATGGGTTTATATTTTAGTTATGTAATATGATAATACCAACAATAACACTGCTAATAATAATAATAATATTATAGTAGTAAGACTAATAAAGGTTGTATATGTCAGTTATGCAATGTGAGAAGTTACATTTGATCATTTGCTAAAATTGATAATTGTTTGAAAAGTTGTGCTTGAGTGTCTGATCTCTTCTTCCTGATGTGCTGACACAACAAAGTCAAACATCTTCATTCATGTGTTCATTCAGACATGAATCATACTTCACACAACTCAAGGGCATGCAAACAATAGGACTGATTGATAATCAATAGTAGGACTAATTGACAATCAATAATAGGACTGATTGACAATCAATAATCATCTACAAGCTTCTACTAGGTCTGACACAGGAAGGAAGGAAGGAAGGTCATCATGTCCACACTCACCACTTCCTGCTCGCTGCTGCAGCCATCAATACACTTATTGATCACTGCATGTAGTGATCAATACTTATTTATCAATACACTTATTGATCACTGCATGTAGTGATCAATACTTATTTATCAATACACTTATTGATCACTGCATGTAGTGATCAATACTTATTCATCAATACACTTATTGATCACTACATGTAGTGATCAATAAGTGCAGTCAAACATTGGCATCAGTTTTTCAGTAAAATCAACATTTCTTCATTCTGCTGTCAATCATGTGACTTCAGCAACGGTGACGTCAGCCATGGTGACATCATCATGTATCATGTCTCTCAGTGGTGACATCATCAAATATGTCTCTCAGTGGTGACATCATCATGTATCATGTCTCTCAGTGGTGACATCATCAAATATGTCTCTCAGTGGTGACATCATCAAATATGTCTCTCAGTGGTGACATCATCAAATATGTCTCTCAGTGGTGACATCATCAAATATGTCTTTCAGTGGTGGTGACATCATCAAATATGTCTCTCAGTGGTGACATCATCAAATATGTCTCTCAGTGGTGGTGACATCATCAAATATGTCTCTCAGTGGTGGTGACATCATCAAATATGTCTCTCAGTGGTGACATCATCAAATATGTCTCTCAGTGGTGGTGACATCATCAAATATGTCTCTCAGTGGTGACATCATCATGTATCATGTCTCTCAGTGGTGACATCATCAAATATGTCTCTCAGTGGTGACATCATCAAATATGTCTCTCAGTGGTGACATCATCAAATATGTCTCTCAGTGGTGACATCATCAAATATGTCTCTCAGTGGTGGTGACATCATCAAATATGTCTCTCAGTGGTGACATCATCAAATATGTCTCTCAGTGGTGGTGACATCATCAAATATGTCTGTCCGTGATGATGACATCATCAAATATGTCTCTCAGTGGTGACATCATCAAATATGTCTCTCAGTGGTGGTGACATCATCAAATATGTCTCTCAGTGGTGACATCATCAAATATGTCTCTCAGTGGTGACATCATCAAATATGTCTCTCAGTGGTGACATCATCATGTATCATGTCTCTCAGTGGTGACATCATCAAATATGTCTCTCAGTGGTGACATCATCAAATATGTCTCTCAGTGGTGACATCATCAAATATGTCTCTCAGTGGTGACATCATCAAATATGTCTTTCAGTGGTGGTGACATCATCAAATATGTCTCTCAGTGGTGACATCATCAAATATGTCTCTCAGTGGTGGTGACATCATCAAATATGTCTCTCAGTGGTGGTGACATCATCAAATATGTCTCTCAGTGGTGACATCATCAAATATGTCTCTCAGTGGTGGTGACATCATCAAATATGTCTCTCAGTGGTGACATCATCATGTATCATGTCTCTCAGTGGTGACATCATCAAATATGTCTCTCAGTGGTGACATCATCAAATATGTCTCTCAGTGGTGACATCATCAAATATGTCTCTCAGTGGTGACATCATCAAATATGTCTCTCAGTGGTGGTGACATCATCAAATATGTCTCTCAGTGGTGACATCATCAAATATGTCTCTCAGTGGTGGTGACATCATCAAATATGTCTCTCAGTGGTGGTGACATCATCAAATATGTCTCTCAGTGGTGACATCATCAAATATGTCTCTCAGTGGTGACATCATCAAATATGTCTCTCAGTGGTGACATCATCAAATATGTCTCTCAGTGGTGACATCATCAAATATGTCTCTCAGTGGTGACATCATCAAATATGTCTCTCAGTGGTGACATCATCAAATATGTCTCTCAGTGGTGGTGACATCATCAAATATGTCTCTCAGTGGTGACATCATCAAATATGTCTCTCAGTGGTGGTGACATCATCAAATATGTCTCTCAGTGGTGGTGACATCATCAAATATGTCTCTCAGTGGTGACATCATCAAATATGTCTCTCAGTGGTGACATCATCAAATATGTCTCTCAGTGGTGACATCATCAAATATGTCTCTCAGTGGTGACATCATCAAATATGTCTCTCAGTGGTGGTGACATCATCAAATATGTCTCTCAGTGGTGACATCATCAAATATGTCTCTCAGTGGTGGTGACATCATCAAATATGTCTGTCCGTGATGATGACATCATCAAATATGTCTCTCAGTGGTGACATCATCAAATATGTCTCTCAGTGGTGGTGACATCATCAAATATGTCTCTCAGTGGTGACATCATCAAATATGTCTCTCAGTGGTGACATCATCAAATATGTCTCTCAGTGGTGACATCATCATGTATCATGTCTCTCAGTGGTGACATCATCAAATATGTCTCTCAGTGGTGACATCATCAAATATGTCTCTCAGTGGTGACATCATCAAATATGTCTCTCAGTGGTGACATCATCAAATATGTCTTTCAGTGGTGGTGACATCATCAAATATGTCTCTCAGTGGTGACATCATCAAATATGTCTCTCAGTGGTGGTGACATCATCAAATATGTCTCTCAGTGGTGGTGACATCATCAAATATGTCTCTCAGTGGTGACATCATCAAATATGTCTCTCAGTGGTGGTGACATCATCAAATATGTCTCTCAGTGGTGACATCATCATGTATCATGTCTCTCAGTGGTGACATCATCAAATATGTCTCTCAGTGGTGACATCATCAAATATGTCTCTCAGTGGTGACATCATCAAATATGTCTCTCAGTGGTGACATCATCAAATATGTCTCTCAGTGGTGGTGACATCATCAAATATGTCTCTCAGTGGTGACATCATCAAATATGTCTCTCAGTGGTGGTGACATCATCAAATATGTCTCTCAGTGGTGGTGACATCATCAAATATGTCTCTCAGTGGTGACATCATCAAATATGTCTCTCAGTGGTGACATCATCAAATATGTCTCTCAGTGGTGACATCATCAAATATGTCTCTCAGTGGTGACATCATCAAATATGTCTCTCAGTGGTGACATCATCAAATATGTCTCTCAGTGGTGACATCATCAAATATGTCTCTCAGTGGTGGTGACATCATCAAATATGTCTCTCAGTGGTGACATCATCAAATATGTCTCTCAGTGGTGGTGACATCATCAAATATGTCTCTCAGTGGTGGTGACATCATCAAATATGTCTCTCAGTGGTGACATCATCAAATATGTCTCTCAGTGGTGACATCATCAAATATGTCTCT
>NC_084627.1:6376421-6408921 GCF_033978795.1 Nerophis ophidion
GTGTGTCATGTGTGTCATGTGTGTCATGTGTCATGTGTGTCATGTGTGTCATGTGTGTCATGTGTGTCATGTGTGTCATGTGTCATGTGTGTCATGTGTGTCATGTGTGTCATGTGTGTCATGTGTCATGTGTCATGTGTCATGTGTGTCATGTGTGTCATGTGTGTCATGTGTGTCATGTGTGTCATGTGTCATGTGTGTCATGTGTGTCATGTGTGTCATGTGTCATGTGTGTCATGTGTGTCATGTGTCATGTGTGTCATGTGTGTCATGTGTGTCATGTGTGTCATGTGTGTCATGTGTGTCATGTGTGTCATGTGTCATGTGTGTCATGTGTGTCATGTGTGTCATGTGTGTCATGTGTGTCATGTGTCATGTGTGTCATGTGTGTCATGTGTCATGTGTGTCATGTGTGTCATGTGTGTCATGTGTGTCATGTGTCATGTGTGTCATGTGTGTCATGTGTGTCATGTGTCATGTGTCATGTGTGTCATGTGTGTCATGTGTCATGTGTGTCATGTGTGTCATGTGTGTCATGTGTCATGTGTCATGTGTGTCATGTGTCATGTGTCATGTGTGTCATGTGTGTCATGTGTGTCATGTGTGTCATGTGTCATGTGTGTCATGTGTCATGTGTGTCATGTGTGTCATGTGTGTCATGTGTGTCATGTGTGTCATGTGTGTCATGTGTGTCATGTGTCATGTGTCATGTGTGTCATGTGTGTCATGTGTGTCATGTGTCATGTGTGTCATGTGTGTCATGTGTGTCATGTGTGTCATGTGTGTCATGTGTCATGTGTCATGTGTGTCATGTGTGTCATGTGCGTCATGTGTCATGTGTGTCATGTGTGTCATGTGTGTCATGTGTGTCATGTGTGTCATGTGTGTCATGTGTGTCATGTGTGTCATGTGTGTCATGTGTCATGTGTGTCATGTGTGTCATGTGTGTCATGTGTGTCATGTGTGTCATGTGTCATGTGTCATGTGTCATGTGTGTCATGTGTGTCATGTGTGTCATGTGTGTCATGTGTCATGTGTCATGTGTCATGTGTGTCATGTGTGTCATGTGTCATGTGTCATGTGTGTCATGTGTGTCATGTGTCATGTGTGTCATGTGTCATGTGTCATGTGTCATGTGTGTCATGTGTGTCATGTGTGTCATGTGTGTCATGTGTGTCATGTGTCATGTGTGTCATGTGTGTCATGTGTCATGTGTGTCATGTGTCATGTGTCATGTGTCATGTGTGTCATGTGTGTCATGTGTGTCATGTGTGTCATGTGTGTCATGTGTCATGTGTGTCATGTGTGTCATGTGTGTCATGTGTGTCTTATTAGCTCTGACACTGCAGCCGCCTTTTCTCCTTTGTTTACTGAGTACATGCAGAGTATATCACACTCTGCATGTACTCAACAATTGCAGAGTATATCACACTCTGCATGTACTCAACAATTGCAGAGTATATCACACTCTGCATGTACTCAACAATTGCAGAGTATATCACACTCTGCATGTACTCAACAATTGCAGAGTATATCACACCCTGCATGTACTCAACAATTACAGAGTATATCACACTCTGTATGTACTCAACAATTGCAGAGTATATCACACTCTGCATGTACTCAACAATTGCAGAGTATATCACACTCTGCATGTACTCAACAATTGCAGAGTATATCACACTCTGCATGTACTCAACAATTACAGAGTATATCACACTCTGCATGTACACAACAATTGCAGAGTATATCACACTCTGTATGTACTCAACAATTGCAGAGTATATCACACTCTGCATGTACACAACAATTGCAGAGTATATCACACTCTGCATGTACTCAACAATTGCAGAGTATATCACACTCTGTATGTACTCAACAATTGCAGAGTATATCACACTCTGCATGTACTCAACAATTGCAGAGTATATCACACTCTGCATGTACTCAACAATTGCAGAGTATATCACACTCTGCATGTACTCAACAATTGCAGAGTATATCACACCCTGCATGTACTCAACAATTACAGAGTATATCACACCCTGCATGTACTCAACAATTGCAGAGTATATCACACCCTGCATGTACTCAACAATTACAGAGTATATCACACTCTGCATGTACTCAACAATTACAGAGTATATCACACTCTGCATGTACTCAACAATTGCAGAGTATATCACACTGCATGTACTCAACAATTGCAGAGTATATCACACCCTGCATGTACTCAACAATTGCAGAGTATATCACACTCTGCATGTACTCAACAATTGCAGAGTATATCACACTCTGTATGTACTCAACAATTGCAGAGTATATCACACTCTGCATGTACTCAACAATTGCAGAGTATATCACACTCTGCATGTACTCAACAATTGCAGAGTATATCACACTCTGTATGTACTCAACAATTGCAGAGTATATCACACTCTGCATGTACTCAACAATTGCAGAGTATATCACACTCTGCATGTACTCAACAATTGCAGAGTATATCACACTCTGCATGTACTCAACAATTGCAGAGTATATCACACTCTGCATGTACTCAACAATTGCAGAGTATATCACACTCTGCATGTACTCAACAATTGCAGAGTATATCACACTCTGCATGTACTCAACAATTACAGAGTATATCACACCCTGCGGAGCGCGAGTGGAAAGGGGATCACTTGGAAGTCTCCTATCAAATTTTAAAAGAAAACTGTCGAAATGATCAAAGTGTGGTTAAAGCTGAGAAAACAAAATATTTGTCAGACTTCATTTTAAATAGCATCAGTTAGCCACGTGTTCTTTTTAATTCTATTAGTAATGTTCTTAAACCGAATCCAGCCACTTCACTGGAGATGACAAGTGAAACTTGTGAAAAATTTATTTCCTTTTTTAATGATAAGGTTGCTTCTCGTTTTCCATTAAGTTTTAATGTGGCCCCTCAGTGCTCGACTGTGTTCTGTCACTTTGAGCCTGTGTCCATGCCTGAACTTACAGGAATAGTCGGCAAGCTAAAACCCTCATCATGTCCCATAGACCCAGTCCCCCCTCGCTTTTTTAAAGAAATCTGGGACACTATTGATTCGTCTGTTAGGGACATCATCAACAGCAGCTTGATTTCTGGCTGTGTCCCCTCCTTTTGTAAAAGAGCTGTTGTTGAGCCTTTGATTAAAAAAATAGGTCTTGATCCGACAAGTTTGTCAAATTATCGGCCCATTTCCAAATTACCTTTTGTGTCAAAGATTTTGGAGAAATGTGTTCTGGCACAACTGCAGCCTTTTTTAGATGAAACTAGCACTTTGGATCCATTTCAGTCTGGATATAAAGTTTTGCACATTACTGAATCTGCACTTTTAAAGGTTTTTAATGACTTGCTTTTAATGTCTGATTGTGGCAGCTCTGCCATTTTAGTGCTTTTAGATCTTCCAGCTGCCTTTGACACAGTCCACCACACAATTCTTTTAGAGCGCCTGAGAGACTGTGTGGGTGTCAGGGGGACTGCGTCACAGTGGTTCAGATCTTACCTGTCTGAGAGGTCCTTCTCTGTCAGGCTGGGGGACGCCACCTCCTCTTCTGCCCCGCTTTACTGTGGTGTCCCCCAGGGATCTATTTTAGGCCCCATCCTGTTCGCTCTTTATCTCCTCCCTCTTGGAGAGATTTGTAAGAAACATGGAGTGTTTTATCACTTTTATGCAGATGACTGCCAAATTTATATGCCGAGTTCAAAAAGCCACGCCCCCTGACACCCCTTCTTAACTGTCTATGTGACGTCAAGGCTTGGTTAGCCCAGAATTTTTTAATAATGAATGAGGGAAAAACGGAAATTGTAGTTTTTGGTGGGGCCCTCACTGACTTGGGACTATTGCAAGATGATGTGCGTCCCAAAGTCACCAGCCTTGGCGTCACTATACACAGCCATTTGAAACTAGACAAACAAGTCAATGGCGTTTTAAAATCCTGTTTTTATCACCTTCGTCTTTTAGTAAAGGTTAAACCCTTTTTATCTTTGAACCTTTTTGAAGAAGTGGTGCATGCTTTTATTTGAAGTGGCCTGGACTACTGCAATGCACTTTATGCTGGCATTAGCCTCAAAGCTCTCTCCCGGTTGCAGTTAGTCCAGAAGGCGGCAGCAGGACTTTGAACAGGGGCCAGGAAACACCAGCATAGAACCCCAATTCTTCAGAGTTTGCACTGGCTCCCTGCTCATTTTAGAATTGATTTGAAAACATTGCTGTTTGTTTTTAAATCTTTACATGGACTGGCACCTCAATATATCTCAGACCTCATCCAAATTTACATCTGAGGTCCGAAAGCCAGCTCCAGCTCGTGGTGCCCAAGACCAGACTTAAGACCAGGGGAGACAGGACCTTCTCTGTGGTCGGCCCTAAGCTCTGGAACACTCTGCCCCTCCATCTTCAAACTGCTTCCACAGTGGACTCTTTTAAGTCTCGTCTTAAGACCCACTTTTATTCTTTGGCTTTTAACACTACGTGAGTTGTGTGGTCCTCTGTCCTCTGTGTTTTTTATACACTTTGATTTTTATTTTACTCTTTTAAATTATTTTACCTTTTATAATAGTTTTTAATCATATTTGTTTTTATATTGTTTTTATTGGTTTTATATTTATTTATTTTTTGTTTTTATTCAGTCATTGGTGGAGCATAATATATATATATATATATATATATATATATATATATATATAATTTTTATTTATTTATTTTTTTCTATTTTATTTTTTTTACAATTGTTTTTAACATGGCTGTGCAGCACTTTGGAAACATTATTGTTGTTTAAATGTGCTATATAAATAAAGTGGATTGATTGATTGATTGATTGATTGATTGATAAAAGATCCTATAATATCTTAAATCTTGCTTAAAAATTCATTAAAGATGCTAAAATGTTGTCTTAAATCTTCCCAAGTGTTTCTAAATGGTTTAAAAATAACCTAAATGTTCCTAAAATATCTTAAAAAACCCCAAAACAATCGTAAATGTTCGTTACGCCATATATACCTATACTGTATATACCTTTATATACATATATACCTATACTGTATATACCTTTATATACATATATACATACATATATACCTGTACTGTATATACCTTTATATACATATATACCTATACTGTATATACCTTTATATACATATATACCTATACTGTATATACCTTTATATACATATATACATACATATATACCTGTACTGTATATACCTTTATATACATATATACCTATACTGTATATACCTTTATATACATATATACATACATACCTATACTGCATATACCTTTATATACATATGTACATACATATATACCTATACTGTATATACCTTTATATACATATATACATACATATATACCTGTACTGTATATACCTTTATATACATATATACATACATATATACCTATACTGTATATACCTTTATATACATATATACATACATATATACCTATACTGTATATACCTTTATATACATATATACATACATATATACCTATACTGTATATACCTTTATATACATATATACATACATATATACCTATACTGGCTCACCTGCACTGGCTTCCTGTGCACTTAAGATGTGACTTTAAGGTTTTACTACTTACGTATAAAATACTACACGGTCTAGCTCCATCCTATCTTGCCGATTGTATTGTACCATATGTCCCGGCAAGAAATCTGCCTTCAAAGGACTCCGGCTTATTAGTGATTCCCAAAGCCCAAAAAAAGTCTGCGGGCTATAGAGCGTTTTCCGTTTGGGCTCCAGTACTCTGGAATGTTCGAGATGCTACCTCAGTAGAAGCATTTAAGTCTCACCTTAAAACTCATCTGTATACTCTAGCCTTTAAATAGACCTCCTTTTTAGACCAGTTGATCTGCCGCTTCTTTTCTTTTTCTCCTATGTCCCCCCCTCCCTTGGGGAGGGAAGCCGGTCCGGTGGCCATGGATGATGGACCGCTCGTCCAGAGTCGGGACCCTGGATGGACCGCTCATCCAGAGTCAGGACCCAGGATGACCCAGGATGGACCGCTCGTCCAGAGTCGGGACCCAGGATGACCCAGGATGGACCGCTTGTCCAGAGTCAGGACCCAGGATGACCCAGGATGGACCGCTCGTCCAGAGTCGGGACCCAGGATGGACTGCTCGTCCAGAGTCGGGACCCAGGATGGACCGCTCGTCCAGAGTCGGGACCCAGGATGGACCGCTCGTCCAGAGTCGGGACCCAGGATGGACCGCTCGTCCAGAGTCGGGACCCAGGATGGACCGCTCGCCCAGAGTCGGGACCCAGGATGACCCAGGATGGACCGCTCGTCCAGAGTCGGGACCCAGGATGGACCGCTCGTCCAGAGTCGGGACCCAGGATGGACCGCTCGTCCAGAGTCGGGACCCAGGATGGACCGCTCGTCCAGAGTCGGGACCCAGGATGGACCGCTCGCCCAGAGTCGGGACCCAGGATGGACCGCTCGCCCAGAGTCGGGACCCAGGATGGACCGCTCGCCCAGAGTCGGGACCCAGGATGGACCGCTCGCCCAGAGTTGGGACCCAGGATGACCCAGGATGGAACGCTCGTCCAGAGTCGGGAGCCAGGATGGACCGCTCGCCCAGAGTCGGGACCCAGGATGGACCGCTCGCCCAGAGTCGGGACCCAGGATGACCCAGGATGGACCGCTCGTCCAGAGTCGGGACCCAGGATGGACCGTTCGTCCAGAGTTAGGACCCAGGATGGACCGCTCGTCCAGAGTCGGGACCCAGGATGGACCGTTCGTCCAGAGTTAGGACCCAGGATGGACCGCTCGTCCAGAGTCGGGACCCAGGATGGACCGTTCGTCCAGAGTTAGGACCCAGGATGGACCGCTCGTCCAGAGTCAGGACCCAGGATGGACCGCTCGTCCAGAGTCAGGACCCAGGATGGACCGCTTGTCCAGAGTCGGGACCCAGGATGACCCAGGATGGACCGCTCGTCCAGAGTGGGGACCCAGGATGGACCGCTCGTCCAGAGTCAGGACCCAGGATGGACCGCTTGTCCAGAGTCGGGACCCAGGATGACCCAGGATGGACCGCTCGTCCAGAGTCAGGACCCAGGATGGACCGCTCGTCCAGAGTCAGGACCCAAGATGGACCGCTTGTCCAGAGTCGGGACCCAGGATGACCCAGGATGGACCGCTCGTCCAGAGTCGGGACCCAGGATGGACCGCTCGCCCAGAGTGGGGACCCAGGATGACCCAGGATGGACCGCTCGCCCAGAGTGGGGACCCAGGATGACCCAGGATGGACCGCTCGTCCACAGTCGGGACCCAGGATGGACCGCTCGCCCAGAGTGGGGACCCAGGATGACCCAGGATGGACCGCTCGTCCAGAGTCAGGACCCAGGATGGACCGCTCGTCCAGAGTCAGGACCCAGGATGGACCGCTCGTCCAGAGTCAGGACCCAGGATGGACCGCTCCCCTGTGTATCGGCTTGGGACATCTCTGCACTGCTGCTCCGCCTCCGCTTGGGATGGTTTCCTGTTGGCTCCACCTTGGACAGTACTCTCTCTGCTGTGTTGGATCCACTTTGGACTGGACTTTCACAGTATCATAATCAGTCCTCTCCAAGGTTACTCATAGTCATCATTGTCACTGTCACCGACGTCCCACTGGGGTGAGTTTTTCCTTGCCCTTATGTGGGCTCTACCGAGGATGTTGCTGTGGTTTGTGTTGTGGTTTGTGCAGCCCTTTGAGACACTAGTGATTTAGGGCTATATAAATAATTACTCAAATGTTGTTTTAGAAAAATAATTAAAGATATCCTACATGGTCCTAAATGTTCTTAAATAATTTTACAATAACTTAAACGTTCATAAAAGATCCTAAATAATCCCAAATAATCCTGAATGATCTTAAAATATCCATAAAGATCCTAAATGTTCCTAAAAGATCCCAAATCATCCTAAAATATCCTACATGGTCCTAAATGATTTTACAATAACCTAAATGTTCATAAAATATGGGTTAGGGGTTCTAAAATATCCTACATGATTATAAAAAATCCTAAATGTTCCTAAAAGATCCTATATTATCCTAAATGATCCCAAAATATCCTGAATGATGCTAACATGATCCTAAATGCTCCCAAAAGATCCTACATGATCCTAACATATCCTACATGATCTTAAAAGATCCTAAATGTTCCTACATGATCCCAAAAGATCGTACAGGGCCTGACTGACTCACCACCAGGACCAGGATCATGGGACCCTGGTAGATGTAGTCCGTGTAGACGCCGGCCCGCTTCCCAAACCAGCACCTGTCAGGGAGAGACTTGTCACCATGGCAACCGTGCCTCAACACAACAGCAGCACATGTGACAGGAAGTAGACGCTAAAAAGGAATGGATGGACCTCCAGAAGGTTCTTTGGGGCGGGGCTTACATAAGTCAACTACCACTTCCACCTGCCATGATGGCGCAGAGGGGGAGGAGCCTAGTGGTGGGCGTGGTCTTAGAGCAACTCACTTCTCGTTGTCGTAGTAGAACTTCCCGACGGCCCAGGCCACGATGATGGGGAAGGGGATACCTGCGGGGGAGGAGCAGCGGGTCACCGCACGCTAGAACTGAAGCACCTGGACCACCTGGACCACCTGACATACCGTGGGTGATGGCGCTAACGATGCTAGGCTAAGGAGCTATGCTAAGGAGTTAAGCTATGCTAGGCTAAAGTGCTAAGATATGCAAGGTTAAAAAGCTAAGCTATGCTAGGTTACAGAGCTAAGATATGCTAGGCTAACCACGACCCCAAACACGCCTGTGCCCCACCCCCGACCTCCCGAAATAGGAGGTCTCAAGGTTGGCAAGTATGGATTAACTACACTAAGGAGCTCAGCTAGACTAAACGATGCTAGGCTAAGAAGCTAAACTAGGCTAAACTACACTAGGCTAAGAAGCTAAGCTAGACTAGACTATGCTAGGCTAAGAAGCTAAGCTAGGCTAAACTACACTAGGCTAAGAAGCTAAGCTAGACTAAACTACGCTAGGCTAAAAAGCTAAGCTAGACTAAACTATGCTAAACTAAGAAGCTAAGCTAGACTATGCTAAAATAAGAAGCTAAGCTAGACTAGACTATGCTAGGCTAAGAAGCTAAGCTAGGCTAAACTACACTAGGCTAAGAAGTTAAGATAGGCTATACTATGCTAGGCTAAGAAGCTAAACTAAACTATGCTAAGCTAAGAAGCTAAGATAGGCTAAACTACACCAGGCTAAGAAGCTAAGATAGAGTAGACTATGCTAGGCTAAGAAGCTGAGCTAGAGTAGACTATGCTAGGCTAAGAAGGTAAGCTAGAGTAGACTATGCTAGGCTAAGAAGCTAAGATAGGGTAGACTATGCTAGGCTAAGAAGCTAAGATAGAGTAGACAATGCTAGGCTAAGAAGCTAAGATAGAGTAGACTATGCTAGGCTAAGAAGCTAAGATAGAGTAGACTATGCTAGGCTAAGAAGCTAAGCTAGGCTAAACTACACTAGGCTAAGAAGCTAAGCTAGACTAAACTACACTAGGCTAAGAAGCTAAGCTAGACTAGACTATGCTAGGCTAAGAAGCTAAGCTAGACTAAACTACGCTAGGCTAAAAAGCTAAGCTAGACTAAACTATGCTAAACTAAGAAGCTAAGCTAGACTATGCTAAGATAAGAAGCTAAGCTAGACTAGACTATGCTAGGCTAAGAAGCTAAGCTAGGCTAAACTACACTAGGCTAAGAAGTTAAGATAGGCTATACTATGCTAGGCTAAGAAGCTAAACTAAACTATGCTAAGCTAAGAAGCTAAGATAGGCTAAACTACACCAGGCTAAGAAGCTAAGATAGAGTAGACTATGCTAGGCTAAGAAGCTGAGCTAGAGTAGACTATGCTAGGCTAAGAAGGTAAGCTAGAGTAGACTATGCTAGGCTAAGAAGCTAAGATAGGGTAGACTATGCTAGGCTAAGAAGCTAAGATAGAGTAGACAATGCTAGGCTAAGAAGCTAAGATAGAGTAGACTATGCTAGGCTAAGAAGCTAAGATAGAGTAGACTATGCTAGGCTAAAAAGCTAAAATAGAGTAGACTATGCTAGGCTAAGAAGCTAAGATAGATAGACTATGCTAGGCTAAGAAGCTAAGATAGAGTAGACTATGCTAGGCTAAGAAGCTGAGATAGACTAAACTATGCTAGGCTAAGAAGCTGAGATAGACTAAACTATGCTAGGCTAAGAAGCTAAGATAGAGTAGACTATGCTAGGCTAAGAAGCTAAGATAGAGTAGACAATGCTAGGCTAAGAAGCTAAGATAGAGTAGACAATGCTAGGCTAAGAAGCTAAGATAGAGTAGACTATGCTAGGCTAAGAAGCTAAGATAGAGTAGACAATGCTAGGCTAAGAAGCTAAGATAGAGTAGACAATGCTAGGCTAAGAAGCTAAGATAGAGTAGACAATGCTAGGCTAAGAAGCTAAGATAGAGTAGACAATGCTAGGCTAAGAAGCTAAGATAGAGTAGACAATGCTAGGCTAAGAAGCTAAGATAGAGTAGACAATGCTAGGCTAAGAAGCTAAGATAGAGTAGACTATGCTAGGCTAAGAAGCTAAGATAGAGTAGACTATGCTAGGCTAAGAAGCTAAGATAGAGTAGACTATGCTAGGCTAAGAAGCTAAGATAGGGTAGACTATGCTAGGCTAAGAAGTTAAGATAGAGTAGACTATGCTAGGCTAAGAAGCTAAGATAGAGTAGACTATGCTAGGCTAAGAAGCTAAGATAGAGTAGACAATGCTAGGCTAAGAAGCTAAGATAGAGTAGACAATGCTAGGCTAAGAAGCTAAGATAGAGTAGACAATGCTAGGCTAAGAAGCTAAGATAGAGTAGACTATGCTAGGCTAAGAAGCTAAGATAGAGTAGACTATGCTAGGCTAAGAAGCTAAGATAGAGTAGACAATGCTAGGCTAAGAAGCTAAGATAGAGTAGACTATGCTAGGCTAAGAAGCTAAGATAGAGTAGACTATGCTAGGCTAAGAAGCTAAGATAGGGTAGACTATGCTAGGCTAAGAAGTTAAGATAGAGTAGACTATGCTAGGCTAAGAAGCTAAGATAGAGTAGACTATGCTAGGCTAAGAAGCTAAGATAGAGTAGACAATGCTAGGCTAAGAAGCTAAGATAGGGTAGACTATGCTAGGCTAAGAAGCTAAGATAGAGTAG
The DNA here is from genome assembly GCF_033978795.1 of Nerophis ophidion. Lineage (NCBI taxonomy): Eukaryota > Metazoa > Chordata > Actinopteri > Syngnathiformes > Syngnathidae > Nerophis > Nerophis ophidion. Next base: position 6,387,629 of record NC_084627.1, read on the forward strand.
ACTATGCTAGGCTAAGAAGCTAAGATAGAGTAGACTATGCTAGGCTAAGAAGCTAAGATAGAGTAGACAATGCTAGGCTAAGAAGCTAAGATAGAGTAGACTATGCTAGGCTAAGAAGCTAAGCTAGAGTAGACAATGCTAGGCTAAGAAGCTAAGATAGAGTAGACAATGCTAGGCTAAGAAGCTAAGATAGAGTAGACAATGCTAGGCTAAGAAGCTAAGATAGAGTAGACAATGCTAGGCTAAGAAGCTAAGATAGAGTAGACTATGCTAGGCTAAGAAGCTAAGCTAGAGTAGACAATGCTAGGCTAAGAAGTTAAGATAGAGTAGACAATGCTAGGCTAAGAAGCTAAGATAGAGTAGACAATGCTAGGCTAAGAAGCTAAGATAGAGTAGACAATGCTAGGCTAAGAAGCTAAGATAGAGTAGACTATGCTAGGCTAAGAAGCTAAGATAGAGTAGACAATGCTAGGCTAAGAAGCTAAGATAGAGTAGACAATGCTAGGCTAAGAAGCTAAGATAGAGTAGACAATGCTAGGCTAAGAAGCTAAGATAGAGTAGACTATGCTAGGCTAAGAAGCTAAGATAGAGTAGACTATGCTAGGCTAAGAAGCTAAGATAGAGTAGACTATGCTAGGCTAAGAAGCTAAGATAGAGTAGACTATGCTAGGCTAAGAAGCTAAGATAGAGTAGACAATGCTAGGCTAAGAAGCTAAGATAGAGTAGACTATGCTAGGCTAAGAAGCTAAGCTAGAGTAGACAATGCTAGGCTAAGAAGCTAAGATAGAGTAGACAATGCTAGGCTAAGAAGCTAAGATAGAGTAGACAATGCTAGGCTAAGAAGCTAAGATAGAGTAGACAATGCTAGGCTAAGAAGCTAAGATAGAGTAGACTATGCTAGGCTAAGAAGCTAAGCTAGAGTAGACAATGCTAGGCTAAGAAGTTAAGATAGAGTAGACAATGCTAGGCTAAGAAGCTAAGATAGAGTAGACAATGCTAGGCTAAGAAGCTAAGATAGAGTAGACTATGCTAGGCTAAGAAGCTAAGATAGAGTAGACTATGCTAGGCTAAGAAGCTAAGCTAGAGTAGACAATGCTAGGCTAAGAAGCTAAGATAGAGTAGACAATGCTAGGCTAAGAAGCTAAGATAGAGTAGACAATGCTAGGCTAAGAAGCTAAGATAGAGTAGACAATGCTAGGCTAAGAAGCTAAGATAGAGTAGACTATGCTAGGCTAAGAAGCTAAGATAGAGTAGACTATGCTAGGCTAAGAAGCTAAGATAGAGTAGACAATGCTAGGCTAAGAAGCTAAGATAGAGTAGACTATGCTAGGCTAAGAAGCTAAGCTAGAGTAGACAATGCTAGGCTAAGAAGCTAAGATAGAGTAGACAATGCTAGGCTAAGAAGCTAAGATAGAGTAGACAATGCTAGGCTAAGAAGCTAAGATAGAGTAGACAATGCTAGGCTAAGAAGCTAAGATAGAGTAGACTATGCTAGGCTAAGAAGCTAAGCTAGAGTAGACAATGCTAGGCTAAGAAGTTAAGATAGAGTAGACAATGCTAGGCTAAGAAGCTAAGATAGAGTAGACAATGCTAGGCTAAGAAGCTAAGATAGAGTAGACTATGCTAGGCTAAGAAGCTAAGATAGAGTAGACTATGCTAGGCTAAGAAGCTAAGCTAGAGTAGACAATGCTAGGCTAAGAAGCTAAGATAGAGTAGACAATGCTAGGCTAAGAAGCTAAGATAGAGTAGACAATGCTAGGCTAAGAAGCTAAGATAGAGTAGACAATGCTAGGCTAAGAAGCTAAGATAGAGTAGACTATGCTAGGCTAAGAAGCTAAGATAGAGTAGACTATGCTAGGCTAAGAAGCTAAGATAGAGTAGACAATGCTAGGCTAAGAAGCTAAGATAGAGTAGACTATGCTAGGCTAAGAAGCTAAGATAGAGTAGACTATGCTAGGCTAAGAAGCTAAGCTAGAGTAGACAATGCTAGGCTAAGAAGCTAAGATAGAGTAGACAATGCTAGGCTAAGAAGCTAAGATAGAGTAGACAATGCTAGGCTAAGAAGCTAAGATAGAGTAGACAATGCTAGGCTAAGAAGCTAAGATAGAGTAGACAATGCTAGGCTAAGAAGCTAAGATAGAGTAGACAATGCTAGGCTAAGAAGCTAAGATAGAGTAGACTATGCTAGGCTAAGAAGCTAAGATAGAGTAGACAATGCTAGGCTAAGAAGCTAAGATAGAGTAGACTATGCTAGGCTAAGAAGCTAAGATAGAGTAGACTATGCTAGGCTAAGAAGCTAAGCTAGAGTAGACAATGCTAGGCTAAGAAGCTAAGATAGAGTAGACAATGCTAGGCTAAGAAGCTAAGATAGAGTAGACAATGCTAGGCTAAGAAGCTAAGATAGAGTAGACAATGCTAGGCTAAGAAGCTAAGATAGAGTAGACTATGCTAGGCTAAGAAGGTAAGCTAGAGTAGACAATGCTAGGCTAAGAAGCTAAGATAGAGTAGACAATGCTAGGCTAAGAAGCTAAGATAGAGTAGACTATGCTAGGCTAAGAAGCTAAGATAGAGTAGACTATGCTAGGCTAAGAAGCTAAGATAGAGTAGACTATGCTAGGCTAAGAAGCTAAGATAGAGTAGACTATGCTAGGCTAAGAAGCTAAGATAGAGTAGACTATGCTAGGCTAAGAAGCTAAGCTAGAGTAGACAATGCTAGGCTAAGAAGCTAAGATAGAGTAGACAATGCTAGGCTAAGAAGCTAAGATAGAGTAGACAATGCTAGGCTAAGAAGCTAAGATAGAGTAGACAATGCTAGGCTAAGAAGCTAAGATAGAGTAGACTATGCTAGGCTAAGAAGGTAAGCTAGAGTAGACAATGCTAGGCTAAGAAGCTAAGATAGAGTAGACAATGCTAGGCTAAGAAGCTAAGATAGAGTAGACTATGCTAGGCTAAGAAGCTAAGATAGAGTAGACTATGCTAGGCTAAGAAGCTAAGCTAGAGTAGACAATGCTAGGCTAAGAAGCTAAGATAGAGTAGACGATGCTAGGCTAAGAAGCTAAGATAGAGTAGACTATGCTAGGCTAAGAAGCTAAGAGCGTGCTAGTGTTAGCATGTGAGTGATGGTGGAGCATGGAGGTGCACGCACACCAGCCGATGCAGAAGAACATCCACTTGCGCAGCTTGTCAGTGGAGTAAGTCAGCACGATGGCCGTGTGAAGGTAGCAGCCTTCTCCAAACATCCAGAAGAAGTTGGTGGAGTGGAAGTAGTTGAAGGAAGCTGTCACCAGGCGACACCACGCCTTCAAAATAAAGCAGGAAGTCACACCTTGAGTGGGACTTTGTGCGTGTGTGTGTGTGTGCACTTGTGTGTGTGTGTTTATGTGTTTGTGTGTGTGTCTGTGCACTTGTGTGTGTGTGTGTGTGTGTGTGTGTGTGCGCTTGTGTGTGTGTGTGTGTGTGTGTGTGCGCTTGTGTGTGTGTGTGTCTGTGCACTTGTGTGTGTGTGTGTGTGTGCGCTTGTGTGTGTGTGTTTATGTGTGTGTGCGCTTGTGTGTGTGTGTTTATGTGTGTGTGTGTGTCTGTGCACTTGTGTGTGTGTGTGTCTGTGCACTTGTGTGTGTGTGTTTATGTGTGAGTGTGTGTGTGTGTGTCTGTGTGAGTGTGTGTGTGCGCTTGTGTGTGTGTGTGTCTGTGCACTTGTGTGTGTGTGTTTATGTGTGAGTGTGTGTGTGCGCTTGTGTGTGTGTGTTTATGTGTGAGTGTGTGTGTGTGTGTCTGTGTGAGTGTGTCTGTGCACTTGTGTGTGTGTGTGTCTGTGCACTTGTGTGTGTGTGTTTATGTGTGAGTGTGTGTGTGCGCTTGTGTGTGTGTGTGTGTGTGTGTGTGCGTGTGTGTGTGTGTGTGTGTGTGTGTGTGTGTGTGTGTGTGTGTGTGTGTGTGTGTGAGTGTGTGTGTGTGTGTCTGTGTGAGTGTGTGTGTGCGCTTGTGTGTGTGTGTGTGTGTGTGTGTGTGTGTGTGTGTGTGTGTGTGTGTGTGTGTGTGTGTGTGTGTGTGACACGCACCACGTTGCTCTCGTGCACCTGGGGGTTGATGGTGATCTGCACCAGGAACCAGGTGGCGTTCCTGAGGATGAAGGCGGTGATGAGGTTCCAGTGGATGATGTTCCTCAGGCAGCGGATGCTCCTGTCAAGGAAGGAGGAGACTTGAAGGAAGGAGGAGACTAGAAGGAAGGAGGAGACTAGAAGGAAGGAGGAGACTTGAAGGAAGGAGGAGACTAGAAGGAAGGAGGAGACTAGAAGGAAGGAGGAGACTAGAAGGAAGGAGGAGACTTGAAGGAAGGAGGAGACTAGAAGGAAGGAGGAGACTTGAAGGAAGGAGGAGACTAGAAGGAAGGAGGAGACTAGAAGGAAGGAGGAGACTTGAAGGAAGGAGGAGACTAGAAGGAAGGAGGAGACTAGAAGGAAGGAGGAGACTAGAAGGAAGGAGGAGACTTGAAGGAAGGAGGAGACTAGAAGGAAGGAGGAGACTAGAAGGAAGGAAGAGACTAGAAGGAAGGAGGAGACTAGAAGGAAGGAGGAGACTAGAAGGAAGGAGGAGACTAGAAGGAAGGAGGAGACTAGAAGGAAGGAGGAGACTAGAAGGAAGGAGGAGACTAGAAGGAAGGAGGAGACTAGAAGGAAGGAGGAGACTTAAAAGAAGGAGGAGACTTAAAAGAAGGAGGAGACTAGAAGGAAGGAGGAGACTAGAAGGAAGGAGGAGACTTAAAAGAAGGAGGAGACTTGAAAGAAGGAGGAGACTTGAAGGAAGGAGGAGACTAGAAGGAAGGAGGAGACTTGAAGGAAGGAGGAGACTAGAAGGAAGGAGGAGACTTAAAAGAAGGAGGAGACTTGAAAGAAGGAGGAGACTTGAAAGAAGGAGGAGACTAGAAGGAAGGAGGAGACTTGAAGGAAGGAGGAGACTAGAAGGAAGGAGGAGACTTAAAAGAAGGAGGAGACTTGAAAGAAGGAGGAGACTTGAAAGAAGGAGGAGACTAGAAGGAAGGAGGAGACTAGAAGGAAGGAGGAGACTTAAAAGAAGGAGGAGACTTGAAAGAAGGAGGAGACTAGAAGGAAGGAGGAGACTAGAAAGAAGGAGGAGACTAGAAGGAAGGAGGAGACTAGAAAGAAGGAGGAGACTAGAAGATGGTGACATGGAGAACGCTCGTTAGCGACCACCCGCTGTCGGCGTGACGAGCTCGTGGCCAGCAGGCGCCCGATGACCTTTTATTGCTCGTTAGCAGTGTGAAGATGACAGGTGGGCTCGTTAAGCAAGACAGTCGCCCGCAGCCACGCGGCCGCCTCATTTTCCCAGAAAAGCATCACTTTCTTGATGACATCACTTCCTGCTGCTGGACATGTTTTAATTAGAAGAAAGATTAGCATAAATACCCCCCCCCCCCCACGTCACATGATGTCCAACACCATGTGACTGTCTGCCAGGGGGAGGGGTCAAAGTAATAATATCATGTTTCATGTACTCTGTAAACACACATGTACATTTTACAGTAAAACACACACATGTAAAACAAAGATGTACATTTTACAGTAAAACACACACATGTAAAACAGAGATGTACATTTTACAGTAAAACACACACATGTAAAAACAAAGATGTACATTTTACAGTAAAACACACACATGTAAAAACAAAGATGTACATTTTACAGTAAAACACACACATGTAAAAACAAAGATGTACATTTTACAGTAAAACACACACATGTACAACAAAGATGTACATTTTACAGTAAAACACACACATGTAAAAACAAAGATGTACATTTTACAGTAAAACACACACATGTAAAAACAAAGATGTACATTTTACAGTAAAACACACACATGTAAAACAAAGATGTACATTTTACAGTAAAACACACACATGTAAAAACAGAGATGTACATTTTACAGTAAAACACACACATGTAAAAACAAAGATGTACATTTTACAGTAAAACACACACATGTAAAACAAAGATGTACATTTTACAGTAAAACACACACATGTAAAAACAAAGATGTGATGACTCTGGCCGCCTCCCACAAATGCTAAACAAAGGGTGAGTTTCTCTCTTCTTGAAAAAAGAGGCCCTCTTGGTCCTGTTGGTATGTTGACCGTGGACTTGAAGTGACTCAGCAAAGATCAGGCTTCAGGTCTGGCTACTACCTTACCTTCTACTACTAATGTGGATCAAAGCAGGAACAGACAATCTTTTCCCAATCGTTGAAGTCTTTTCAAAATATTGTATGATGTTCCCAACGCTCCCACTGAAGAGGAAGTGATGTCATTGGATGCTGAACAGCCATTGGACCGAGTGGAGTGGAACTATTTGAAGTCCTGGGGAGATTTGGCTTTGGGAACACTTTTATTTCAGGGATGAAGTTCCCATATTAAACTCCTGAGGCCTTGGTCAGGACTAACAATATTCACTCCTTTAATTGTTCCACATGGCAGGGCTGCCCCAGGAGCCCAGGGCTTTGTGCACCAAGCCATGGACTCAGGGGGGAGCCAATGAGCTATCCATGTGGTCCAGATGGGGTCCCAATGTGGTCCCAATGTGGCACCAATGTGGCACCAATGTGGCACCAATGTAGTCCCAATGTGGTCCCAATGTGGCACCAATGTAGTCCCAATGTGGTCCAAATGTGGCACCAATGTAGTCCCAATGTGGTCCCAATGTGGCACCAATGTGGCACCAATGTAGTCCCAATGTGGTCCCAATGTGGCACCAATGTAGTCCCAATGTGGTCCAAATGTGGTCCCAATGTGGTCCCAATGTGGTCCCAATGTGGTCCCAATGTGGCACCAATGTAGTCCCAATGTGGTCCCAATGTGGCACCAATGTAGTCCCAATGTAGTCCAAATGTGGCACCAATGTAGTCCAAATGTGGCACCAATGTGGTCCAAATGTGGCACCAATGTGGTCCCAATGTGGTCCCAATGTGGCACCAATGTAGTCCCAATGTGGCACCAATGTGGTCCAAATGTGGCACCAATGTGGTCCCAATGTGGTCCCAATGTGGCACCAATGTAGTCCCAATGTGGTCCCAATGTGGTCCCAATGTGGCACCAATGTAGTCCCAATGTGGCACCAATGTGGTCCAAATGTGGCACAAATGTGGTCCCAATGTGGTCCCAATGTGGCACCAATGTAGTCCCAATGTGGTCCCAATGTGGCACCAATGTAGTCCCAATGTAGTCCAAATGTGGCACCAATGTAGTCCCAATGTGGCACCAATGTGGTCCAAATGTGGCACCAATGTGGTCCCAATGTGGTCCAAATGTGGTCCAAATGTGGCACCAATGTGGTCCAAATGTGGTCCAAATGTGGCACCAATGTGGTCCAAATGTGGTCCAAATGTGGCACCAATGTGGTCCAAATGTGGCACCAATGTAGTCCCAATGTGGTCCAAATGTGGCACCAATGTGGTCCAAATGTGGCACCAATGTAGTCCCAATGTGGTCCAAATGTGGCAATCTGTGGCGGGCCTACAGTTTGACTTCTGTGGCCCCGCCCCCTTCCCAAACACCACCTTTGCAACAAGCACATCATGTTTGACCCTTCACGCTTTTCACACGCTCAGGGGCGTGTCTTGGAGCCTTGATGCCCCGCCCCCCCATGTGTTGAGATGGGTCACATTTGGACGACGACGTCGAGGATGAAGGTGATGATGATGAAGGTGACCCACCTGAGACACAGGAAGAGGAAGAAGGCGACGAGCAGCGCCAACATGGAGATGCAGTGACCCAGGAAGTTGATGATGACGGCGATCTGGTAGTGGAGCTTTCCTTTCTTCTGCAACATACGACAACACAGGCAGCCAATCAGCAGGGGGCATAACCTTAAAGCAGCCAATCAGGAGGGGACATAACCTTAAAGCAGCCAATCAGGAGGGGACATAACCTTAAAGCAGCCAATCAGGAGGGGACATAACCTTAAAGCAGCCAATCAGGAGGGGACATAACCTTAAAGCAGCCAATCAGGAGGGGACATAACCTTAAAGCAGCCAATCAGGAGGGGACATAACCTTAAAGCAGCCAATCAGGAGGGGACATAACCTTAAAGCAGCCAATCAGGAGGGGACATAACCTTAAAGCAGCCAATCAGGAGGGGACATAACCTTAAAGCAGCCAATCAGGAGGGGACATAACCTTAAAGCAGCCAATCAGGAGGGGACATAACCTTAAAGCAGCCAATCAGGAGGGGACATAACCTTAAAGCAGCCAATCAGGAGGGGACATAACCTTAAAGCAGCCAATCAGGAGGGGACATAACCTTAAAGCAGCCAATCAGGAGGGGACATAACCTTAAAGCAGCCAATCAGGAGGGGACATAACCTTAAAGCAGCCAATCAGGAGGGGACATAACCTTAAAGCAGCCAATCAGGAGGGGACATAACCTTAAAGCAGCCAATCAGGAGGGGACATAACCTTAAAGCACCCAATCAGGAGGGGACATAACCTTAAAGCAGCCAATCAGGAGGGGACATAACCTTAAAGCAGCCAATCAGGAGGGGACATAACCTTAAAGCAGCCAATCAGGAGGGGACATAACCTTAAAGCACCCAATCAGGAGGGGACATAACCTTAAAGCAGCCAATCAGGAGGGGACATAACCTTAAAGCAGCCAATCAGGAGGGGACATAACCTTAAAGCAGCCAATCAGGAGGGGACATAACCTTAAAGCAGCCAATCAGGAGGGGACATAACCTTAAAGCAGCCAATCAGGAGGGGACATAACCTTAAAGCACCCAATCAGGAGGGGACATAACCTTAAAGCACCCAATCAGGAGGGGACATAACCTTAAAGCACCCAATCAGGAGGGGACATAACATTAAAGCAGCCAATCAGGAAGGGACATAACCTTAAAGCATCCAATCAGCAGGGGACATAACCTTAAAGCAGCCAATCAGGAAGAGACATAACCTTAAAGCATCCAATCAGCAGGGGGCATAACCTTAAAGCAGCCAATCAGGAGAGGACATAACCTTAAAGCATCCAATCAGGAGGGGACATAACCTTAAAGCAGCCAATCAGGAGGGGACATAACCTTAAAGCAGCCAATCAGGAGGGGACATAACCTTAAAGCAGCCAATCAGGAGGGGACATAACCTTAAAGCAGCCAATCAGGAGGGGACATAACCTTAAAGCAGCCAATCAGGAGGGGACATAACCTTAAAGCAGCCAATCAGGAGGGGACATAACCTTAAAGCAGCCAATCAGGAGGGGACATAACCTTAAAGCATCCAATCAGCAGGGGGCATAACCTTAAAGCAGCCAATCAGGAGAGGACATAACCTTAAAGCAGCCAATCAGGAGGGGACATAACCTTAAAGCAGCCAATCAGGAGGGGACATAACCTTAAAGCAGCCAATCAGGAAGGGACATAACCTTAAAGCATCCAATCAGCAGGGGGCATAACCTTAAAGCAGCCAATCAGGAGAGGACATAACCTTAAAGCATCCAATCAGGAGGGGACATAACCTTAAAGCAGCCAATCAGGAGGGGGCATAACCTTAAAGCAGCCAATCAGCAGGGGGCATAACCTTAAAGCAGCCAATCAGGAGGGGACATAACCTTAAAGCAGCCAATCAGGAGGGGACATAACCTTAAAGCAGCCAATCAGGAGGGGACATAACCTTAAAGCAGCCAATCAGGAGGGGACATAACCTTAAAGCAGCCAATCAGGAGGGGACATAACCTTAAAGCAGCCAATCAGGAGGGGACATAACCTTAAAGCAGCCAATCAGGAGGGGACATAACCTTAAAGCAGCCAATCAGGAGGGGACATAACCTTAAAGCAGCCAATCAGGAGGGGACATAACCTTAAAGCAGCCAATCAGGAGGGGACATAACCTTAAAGCAGCCAATCAGGAGGGGACATAACCTTAAAGCACCCAATCAGGAGGGGACATAACCTTAAAGCAGCCAATCAGGAGGGGACATAACCTTAAAGTAGCCAATCAGGAGGGGACATAACCTTAAAGCACCCAATCAGGAGGGGACATAACCTTAAAGCAGCCAATCAGGAGGGGACATAACCTTAAAGCAGCCAATCAGGAGGGGACATAACCTTAAAGCAGCCAATCAGGAGGGGACATAACCTTAAAGCACCCAATCAGGAGGGGACATAACCTTAAAGCAGCCAATCAGGAGGGGACATAACCTTAAAGCAGCCAATCAGGAGGGGACATAACCTTAAAGCAGCCAATCAGGAGGGGACATAACCTTAAAGCAGCCAATCAGGAGGGGACATAACCTTAAAGCAGCCAATCAGGAGGGGACATAACCTTAAAGCAGCCAATCAGGAGGGGACATAACCTTAAAGCACCCAATCAGGAGGGGACATAACCTTAAAGCACCCAATCAGGAGGGGACATAACCTTAAAGCACCCAATCAGGAGGGGACATAACATTAAAGCAGCCAATCAGGAAGGGACATAACCTTAAAGCATCCAATCAGCAGGGGACATAACCTTAAAGCAGCCAATCAGGAAGAGACATAACCTTAAAGCATCCAATCAGCAGGGGGCATAACCTTAAAGCAGCCAATCAGGAGAGGACATAACCTTAAAGCATCCAATCAGGAGGGGACATAACCTTAAAGCAGCCAATCAGGAGGGGACATAACCTTAAAGCAGCCAATCAGGAGGGGACATAACCTTAAAGCAGCCAATCAGGAGGGGACATAACCTTAAAGCAGCCAATCAGGAGGGGACATAACCTTAAAGCAGCCAATCAGGAGGGGACATAACCTTAAAGCAGCCAATCAGGAGGGGACATAACCTTAAAGCAGCCAATCAGGAGGGGACATAACCTTAAAGCATCCAATCAGCAGGGGGCATAACCTTAAAGCAGCCAATCAGGAGAGGACATAACCTTAAAGCAGCCAATCAGGAGGGGACATAACCTTAAAGCAGCCAATCAGGAGGGGACATAACCTTAACGCAGCCAATCAGGAGGGGACATAACCATAAAGCAGCCAATCAGGAGGGGGCATAACCTTAAAGCAGCCAATCAGGAGAGGACATAACCTTAAAGCATCCAATCAGGAGGGGACATAACCTTAAAGCAGCCAATCAGGAGGGGACATAACCTTAAAGCAGCCAATCAGGAGGGGACATAACCTTAAAGCAGCCAATCAGGAGGGGACATAACCTTAAAGCAGCCAATCAGGAGGGGACATAACCTTAAAGCATCCAATCAGCAGGGGGCATAACCTTAAAGCAGCCAATCAGGAGAGGACATAACCTTAAAGCAGCCAATCAGGAGGGGACATAACCTTAAAGCAGCCAATCAGGAGGGGACATAACCTTAAAGCAGCCAATCAGGAAGGGACATAACCTTAAAGCATCCAATCAGCAGGGGGCATAACCTTAAAGCAGCCAATCAGGAGAGGACATAACCTTAAAGCATCCAATCAGGAGGGGACATAACCTTAAAGCAGCCAATCAGGAGGGGACATAACCTTAAAGCAGCCAATCAGGAAGGGACATAACCTTAAAGCATCCAATCAGCAGGGGGCATAACCTTAAAGCAGCCAATCAGGAGAGGACATAACCTTAAAGCATCCAATCAGGAGGGGACATAACCTTAAAGCAGCCAATCAGGAGGGGACATAACCTTAACGCAGCCAATCAGGAGGGGACATAACCATAAAGCAGCCAATCAGGAGGGGACATAACCTTAAAGCAGCCAATCAGGAGGGGACATAACCTTAAAGCAGCCAATCAGGAGGGGACATAACATTAAAGGCCTACTGAACCCCACTACTAGCCACCACACAGTCTGATAGTTTATATATCAATGATGAAATATTAACATTGCAACACATGCCAATACGGCCGCTTTAGTTTACTAAATTACAATTTTAAATTTCCCAGGATTTTCGTCCTAGAAACGTTGTGTAATGATGACGTGTACACAAGACCTCACAGGTTTTTAGGAAGTATGAGCGCTACGCACACACACACAGCTAAAAGTGGTCTGCTTTAACGGCATAATTACACAGTATTTTGGACATCTGTGTTGCTGAATCTTTTGCAATTTGTTCAATTAATATTGGAGAAGTCACAGTAGAAAGATGGAGTTGGGAAGCTTTAGCCTTTAGCCACACAAACACACGGTGATTCCTTGTTTAAAATTCACGGAGGTGAAACTTTACTATGGATCACAGCAGACATGGATCCCGACCACTTGTCAACCAGCAGGTTTCGGTGAAAAAATGGTGGTCAAAAAGTCGCTTCTTACCAGAGATCAGCTGAGCTTGTGTCGTCCATAAAGCTGCCGTCGACTCCCCTGAGACATTGGTGTCAACAACCGGCCGTGGACACAACCCTCCGACTATCAGGTACTACTAAACTCACTAAAACACTAGCAACACAATAGAAAGATAAGGGATTTCCCAGAATTATCCTAGTAAATGTGTCTAAAAACATCTGAATCCGTCCCAATGCAATTGCGTTTTATTTATTTTTTAACTTGTTTGTGTTGGCCCTGCGATGAGGTGGCGACTTGTCCAGGGTGTACCCCGCCTCCCGCCCGATTGTAGCTGAGATAGGCGCCGGTGCCCCCCGTGACCCCAAAAGGGAATAAGCGGTTGAAAATGGATGGATGGATGTTTTTTTCTAGTCCGTCACTATCAATATCCTCAAACACAAATCTTTCATCCTCACTCAAATTAATGGGGAAATTGTTGTTTTCTCAGTCCGAATAGCACTTTTTGTTGGAGGCTCCCATTATAAACAATGTGAATATGTGAGGAGCCATCACACTTGTGATGTCATCGTCTGTGACTTCTGGTAGAGGCAGGGCTTATGTCCAGTTGCCAACTTTATCCTGGATGTTCTCTACTAAATCCTTTCAGCAAAAATATGGCAATATCGCGAAATGATGAAGTATGACACCTAGAATGGAGCTGCTAGCCCACTTTAAATAAGTAGGACTTTAAAGCAGCCAATCAGCAGGAGACATAACTTTAAAGCAGCCAATCAGGAGGGGACATCGTTGAATAGAATAGATCTTTTTTGCCATTGTACATTGTCCAAGGAAATTGCAAGCCAACTCATTGACTGTAAATTCATAATGAGACAAAAGAACATGGTAATAAGATAAATAGATACAAATACATAAAAACATAAGATACATTAATACAAGTAAAAGATAAATACCAAGCACCAGCTCCAAAGTTATCATACTCCCGTATAGTAAAGTAATGTTTAATCATTACCTTATAAATTCAAAGTTCTGACTCAATGTCAACAAGCTAAGAATAATAATAAATAATAATAATAATAATAACTGCTATAGCAGCCGCAACATTAATGCTGCCACTAATAATAATAATAATAATAATAACTGCTATAGCAGCTGCAACATTAATGCTGCCACTAATAATAATAATAATAATAATAACTGCTATAGCAGCTGCAACATTAATGCTGCCACTAATAATAATAATAATAATAATAACTGCTATAGCAGCTGCAACATTAATACTGCCACTAATAATAATAATAATAATAATAACTGCTATTATGTTAGATCCACCATGGACTGGACTCTCACTATTATGTTAGATCCACCATGGACTGGACTCTCACACTATTATGTTAGATCCACTATGGACTGTACTCTCACACTATTATGTTAGATCCACTATGGACTGTACTCTCACACTATTATGTTAGATCCACTATGGACTGGACTCTCACTATTATGTTAGATCCACTATGGACTGGACTCTCACTATTATGTTAGATCCACCATGGACTGGACTCTCACACTATTATGTTAGATCCACTATGGACTGGACTCTCACTATTATGTTAGATCCACTATGGACTGTACTCTCACACTATTATGTTAGATCCACCATGGACTGGACTCTCACTATTATGTTAGATCCACTATGGACTGGACTCTCACACTATTATGTTAGATCCACTATGGACTGGACTTTCACACTATTATGTTAGATCCACTATGGACTGTACTCTCACTATTATGTTAGATCCACTATGGACTGGACTCTCACACTAGTATGTTAGATCCACTATGGACTGGACTTTCACACTATTATGTTAGATCCACTATGGACTGTACTCTCACTATTATGTTAGATCCACTATGGACTGGACTCTCACACTAGTATGTTAGATCCACTATGGACTGGACTCCCACACTATTATGTTAGATCCACTATGGACTGTACTCTCACTATTATGTTAGATCCACTATGGACTGGACTCTCACACTATTATGTTAGATCCACCATGGACTGGACTCTCACTATTATGTTAGATCCACCATGGACTGGACTCTCACACTATTATGTTAGATCCACTATGGACTGTACTCTCACACTATTATGTTAGATCCACTATGGACTGGACTCTCACTATTATGTTAGATCCACCATGGACTGGACTCTCACACTATTATGTTAGATCCACTATGGACTGGACTCTCACTATTATGTTAGATCCACTATGGACTGTACTCTCACACTATTATGTTAGATCCACCATGGACTGGACTCTCACACTATTATGTTAGATCCACTATGGACTGGACTCTCACTATTATGTTAGATCCACTATGGACTGGACTCTCACACTATTATGTTAGATCCACTATGGACTGGACTTTCACACTATTATGTTAGATCCACTATGGACTGTACTCTCACTATTATGTTAGATCCACTATGGACTGGACTCTCACACTAGTATGTTAGATCCACTATGGACTGGACTCCCACACTATTATGTTAGATCCACTATGGACTGTACTCTCACTATTATGTTAGATCCACTATGGACTGGACTCTCACTATTATGTTAGATCCACTATGGACTGGACTCTCACTATTATGTTAGATCCACTATGGACTGGACTCTCACACTAGTATGTTAGATCCACTATGGACTGGACTCTCACACTATTATGTTAGATCCACTATGGACTGGACTCTCACACTAGTATGTTAGATCCACTATGGACTGGACTCTCACACTATTATGTTAGATCCACTATGGACTGTACTCTCACACTATTATGTTAGATCCACTATGGACTGGACTCTCACTATTATGTTAGATCCACTATGGACTGGACTCTCACTATTATGTTAGATCCACTATGGACTGGACTCTCACACTATTATGTTAGATCCACTATGGACTGGACTCTCACACTAGTATGTTAGATCCACTATGGACTGGACTCTCACACTATCATGTTAGATCCACTATGGACTGGACTCTCACTATTATGTTAGATCCACTATGGACTGGACTCTCACACTATTATGTTAGATCCACTATGGACTGGACTCTCACACTATTATGTTAGATCCACTATGGACTGGACTCTCACACTATTATGTTAGATCCACTATGGACTGTACTCTCACACTATTATGTTAGATCCACTATGGACTGGACTCTCACTATTATGTTAGATCCACCATGGACTGGACTCTCACACTATTATGTTAGATCCACTATGGACTGGACTCTCACACTAGTATGTTAGATCCACTATGGACTGGACTCTCACACTATTATGTTAGATCCACTATGGACTGGACTCTCACACTATTATGTTAGATCCACTATGGACTGGACTCTCACACTAGTATGTTAGATCCACTATGGACTGGACTCTCACACTATTATGTTAGATCCACTATGGACTGTACTCTCACACTATTATGTTAGATCCACTATGGACTGGACTCTCACTATTATGTTAGATCCACTATGGACTGGACTCTCACTATTATGTTAGATCCACTATGGACTGGACTCTCACACTATTATGTTAGATCCACTATGGACTGGACTCTCACACTAGTATGTTAGATCCACTATGGACTGGACTCTCACACTATCATGTTAGATCCACTATGGACTGGACTCTCACTATTATGTTAGATCCACTATGGACTGTACTCTCACACTATTATGTTAGATCCACTATGGACTGGACTCTCACACTATTATGTTAGATCCACTATGGACTGGACTCTCACACTATTATGTTAGATCCACTATGGACTGTACTCTCACACTATTATGTTAGATCCACTATGGACTGGACTCTCACTATTATGTTAGATCCACTATGGACTGGACTCTCACTATTATGTTAGATCCACCATGGACTGGACTCTCACACTATTATGTTAGATCCACTATGGACTGGACTCTCACACTAGTATGTTAGATCCACTATGGACTGGACTCTCACACTATTATGTTAGATCCACTATGGACTGGACTCTCACTATTATGTTAGATCCACCATGGACTGGACTCTCACACTATTATGTTAGATCCACTATGGACTGTACTCTCACACTATTATGTTAGATCCACTATGGACTGGACTCTCACTATTATGTTAGATCCACCATGGACTGGACTCTCACACTATTATGTTAGATCCACTATGGACTGGACTCTCACTATTATGTTAGATCCACTATGGACTGTACTCTCACACTATTATGTTAGATCCACCATGGACTGGACTCTCACACTATTATGTTAGATCCACTATGGACTGGACTCTCACTATTATGTTAGATCCACTATGGACTGGACTCTCACACTATTATGTTAGATCCACTATGGACTGTACTCTCACTATTATGTTAGATCCACTATGGACTGGACTCTCACACTAGTATGTTAGATCCACTATGGACTGGACTCTCACACTAGTATGTTAGATCCACTATGGACTGGACTCTCACACTAGTATGTTAGATCCACTATGGACTGGACTCTCACACTATCATGTTAGATCCACTATGGACTGGACTCTCACTATTATGTTAGATCCACTATGGACTGGACTCTCACACTATTATGTTAGATCCACTATGGACTGGACTCTCACACTATTATGTTAGATCCACTATGGACTGTACTCTCACACTATTATGTTAGATCCACTATGGACTGGACTCTCACTATTATGTTAGATCCACCATGGACTGGACTCTCACACTATTATGTTAGATCCACTATGGACTGGACTCTCACACTAGTATGTTAGATCCACTATGGACTGGACTCTCACACTATTATGTTAGATCCACTATGGACTGGACTCTCACACTATTATGTTAGATCCACTATGGACTGTACTCTCACTATTATGTTAGATCCACTATGGACTGGACTCTCACACTAGTATGTTAGATCCACTATGGACTGGACTCCCACACTATTATGTTAGATCCACTATGGACTGTACTCTCACTATTATGTTAGATCCACTATGGACTGGACTCTCACTATTATGTTAGATCCACTATGGACTGGACTCTCACTATTATGTTAGATCCACTATGGACTGGACTCTCACACTAGTATGTTAGATCCACTATGGACTGGACTCTCACACTATTATGTTAGATCCACTATGGACTGGACTCTCACACTAGTATGTTAGATCCACTATGGACTGGACTCTCACACTATTATGTTAGATCCACTATGGACTGTACTCTCACACTATTATGTTAGATCCACTATGGACTGGACTCTCACTATTATGTTAGATCCACTATGGACTGGACTCTCACTATTATGTTAGATCCACTATGGACTGGACTCTCACACTATTATGTTAGATCCACTATGGACTGGACTCTCACACTAGTATGTTAGATCCACTATGGACTGGACTCTCACACTATCATGTTAGATCCACTATGGACTGGACTCTCACTATTATGTTAGATCCACTATGGACTGGACTCTCACACTATTATGTTAGATCCACTATGGACTGGACTCTCACACTATTATGTTAGATCCACTATGGACTGTACTCTCACACTATTATGTTAGATCCACTATGGACTGGACTCTCACTATTATGTTAGATCCACCATGGACTGGACTCTCACACTATTATGTTAGATCCACTATGGACTGGACTCTCACACTAGTATGTTAGATCCACTATGGACTGGACTCTCACACTATTATGTTAGATCCACTATGGACTGGACTCTCACACTATTATGTTAGATCCACTATGGACTGGACTCTCACACTAGTATGTTAGATCCACTATGGACTGGACTCTCACACTATTATGTTAGATCCACTATGGACTGGACTCTCACACTAGTATGTTAGATCCACTATGGACTGGACTCTCACACTATTATGTTAGATCCACTATGGACTGGACTCTCACTATTATGTTAGATCCACTATGGACTGGACTCTCACACTATTATGTTAGATCCACTATGGACTGGACTCTCACTATTATGTTAGATCCACTATGGACTGGACTCTCACTATTATGTTAGATCCACTATGGACTGGACTCTCACACTATTATGTTAGATCCACTATGGACTGGACTCTCACACTAGTATGTTAGATCCACTATGGACTGGACTCTCACACTATCATGTTAGATCCACTATGGACTGGACTCTCACTATTATGTTAGATCCACTATGGACTGTACTCTCACACTATTATGTTAGATCCACTATGGACTGGACTCTCACACTATTATGTTAGATCCACTATGGACTGGACTCTCACACTATTATGTTAGATCCACTATGGACTGGACTCTCACACTATTATGTTAGATCCACTATGGACTGGACTCTCACTATTATGTTAGATCCACTATGGACTGGACTCTCACTATTATGTTAGATCCACCATGGACTGGACTCTCACACTATTATGTTAGATCCACTATGGACTGGACTCTCACACTAGTATGTTAGATCCACTATGGACTGGACTCTCACACTATTATGTTAGATCCACTATGGACTGGACTCTCACTATTATGTTAGATCCACCATGGACTGGACTCTCACACTATTATGTTAGATCCACTATGGACTGTACTCTCACACTATTATGTTAGATCCACTATGGACTGGACTCTCACTATTATGTTAGATCCACCATGGACTGGACTCTCACACTATTATGTTAGATCCACTATGGACTGGACTCTCACTATTATGTTAGATCCACTATGGACTGTACTCTCACACTATTATGTTAGATCCACCATGGACTGGACTCTCACACTATTATGTTAGATCCACTATGGACTGGACTCTCACTATTATGTTAGATCCACTATGGACTGGACTCTCACACTATTATGTTAGATCCACTATGGACTGTACTCTCACTATTATGTTAGATCCACTATGGACTGGACTCTCACACTAGTATGTTAGATCCACTATGGACTGGACTCTCACACTAGTATGTTAGATCCACTATGGACTGGACTCTCACACTAGTATGTTAGATCCACTATGGACTGGACTCTCACACTATCATGTTAGATCCACTATGGACTGGACTCTCACTATTATGTTAGATCCGCTATGGACTGGACTCTCACACTATTATGTTAGATCCACTATGGACTGGACTCTCACACTATTATGTTAGATCCACTATGGACTGTACTCTCACACTATTATGTTAGATCCACTATGGACTGTACTCTCACACTATTATGTTAGATCCACCATGGACTGGACTCTCACACTATTATGTTGGATCCACTATGGACTGGACTCTCACACTAGTATGTTAGATCCACTATGGACTGGACTCTCACACTATTATGTTAGATCCACTATGGACTGGACTCTCACACTATTATGTTAGATCCACTATGGACTGGACTCTCACACTAGTATGTTAGATCCACTATGGACTGGACTCTCACACTATTATGTTAGATCCACTATGGACTGGACTCTCACACTAGTATGTTAGATCCACTATGGACTGGACTCTCACACTATTATGTTAGATCCACTATGGACTGTACTCTCACACTATTATGTTAGATCCACTATGGACTGGACTCTCACTATTATGTTAGATCCACTATGGACTGGACTCTCACTATTATGTTAGATCCACTATGGACTGGACTCTCACACTATTATGTTAGATCCACTATGGACTGGACTCTCACACTAGTATGTTAGATCCACTATGGACTGGACTCTCACACTATCATGTTAGATCCACTATGGACTGGACTCTCACTATTATGTTAGATCCACTATGGACTGTACTCTCACACTATTATGTTAGATCCACTATGGACTGGACTCTCACACTATTATGTTAGATCCACTATGGACTGGACTCTCACACTATTATGTTAGATCCACTATGGACTGTACTCTCACACTATTATGTTAGATCCACTATGGACTGGACTCTCACTATTATGTTAGATCCACTATGGACTGGACTCTCACTATTATGTTAGATCCACCATGGACTGGACTCTCACACTATTATGTTAGATCCACTATGGACTGGACTCTCACACTAGTATGTTAGATCCACTATGGACTGGACTCTCACACTATTATGTTAGATCCACTATGGACTGGACTCTCACTATTATGTTAGATCCACCATGGACTGGACTCTCACACTATTATGTTAGATCCACTATGGACTGTACTCTCACACTATTATGTTAGATCCACTATGGACTGGACTCTCACTATTATGTTAGATCCACCATGGACTGGACTCTCACACTATTATGTTAGATCCACTATGGACTGGACTCTCACTATTATGTTAGATCCACTATGGACTGTACTCTCACACTATTATGTTAGATCCACCATGGACTGGACTCTCACACTATTATGTTAGATCCACTATGGACTGGACTCTCACTATTATGTTAGATCCACTATGGACTGGACTCTCACACTATTATGTTAGATCCACTATGGACTGTACTCTCACTATTATGTTAGATCCACTATGGACTGGACTCTCACACTAGTATGTTAGATCCACTATGGACTGGACTCTCACACTATTATGTTAGATCCACTATGGACTGTACTCTCACTATTATGTTAGATCCACTATGGACTGTACTCTCACTATTATGTTAGATCCACTATGGACTGGACTCTCACACTAGTATGTTAGATCCACTATGGACTGGACTCTCACACTATTATGTTAGATCCACTATGGACTGTACTCTCACTATTATGTTAGATCCACTATGGACTGGACTCTCACTATTATGTTAGATCCACTATGGACTGGACTCTCACTATTATGTTAGATCCACTATGGACTGGACTCTCACACTAGTATGTTAGATCCACTATGGACTGGACTCTCACACTATTATGTTAGATCCACTATGGACTGGACTCTCACTATTATGTTAGAT